>NC_086236.1:347500-430000 GCF_036321145.2 Pelmatolapia mariae
CAGGTCATGTATCCTAAAACATTAAGAATCAGAATACTTTCTTAATCCCTAAGGAAATTATGTGGGTTACAGTTCCTCCAAGAAGAAATGGTAAAAATAGTAACAGTAACAGACTAAACTCCAAACAATATATACAATAATATAATATTAATTAGTCAGTGTCAATTGTTGATTTGTCCTGTTCTCATTGTATGACGAATTATGATGTCTGTTTGGTAGCCGTTTGCATACTATGCATACTCTCTCTCTCTTCATATATGTGTGTGTGCGTGTGTGTGTGTGTGTGTAGGGGGGGGGGGCGCCAGAGGGCGTGTTCGCCCGGGGCGCCAAACAGGCTAGGACTGCCACTGTGTGTGTGTGTCTGTGTGTGTGTGTGTGTGTGTGTGTGTGTGTGTGTGTCTGTGTGTGTGTGTTTGTGTGTGTGTCAGTCCAGTCACTGAGTGTTCAGGAGTCTGACGGCCTGGGGGAGGAAACTAGGGGTGGGTTTTGATAATCGATTCATCGATTAAAATCAATTCTGGCTTGGATAACGTGAAATCGATTCATTAAAATACTGAATCGATTTTTTTAATATAAATTTATTTTGCCCGAAATGCCAGAATCTCAGGTGAAACCTCACAAAATTTCAACAACCACCAAACAGCTAAGACAGTAAATGAGAGCAGGTACACGGATTCTGCACAAGGACGTAAACACACAGCGCGGACCCGCGATCAGAATCAGTGAGATGTCGCCTTTCTCACCCGACGGGCGCTGCAGCTTTAAGCGGCTGCGCGCGCTCCCGCGGACGGCAATCACTTTTTGGCACAACAACTGCACGGACACGGTCGGGGCTGAAAGCCGACAGCTCGCTGATTCTGATGTCGGTGGGTCCACGCTTTGTGTTCACGCCCTTTTTGCGCTGATTCTAAAGCTGTTAGTTTTATCTCTCTCCAAACAATATTGACTGAACCAGCAGCAAAAGAAGATCCAAACTACGCTTCACCTAAACATCATCATGAATTCACTCTGACTTTTACTGTTTTGCTTCACCCACGATAAAATCACACTTCATGCACAGCTCTCTCTCTCTCTCTCTCTCTCTCTCTCTCTCTGTACTGTTTTCTGCATTATTCGCTTGCTTGTTACGCACAAGTCTACCGTTGTTTACAGCGCTGTCGGCCGCGTTTTTTTCCTTTTACTTACTTCTGAAAAGAAACTCTAATTTCTGCCGTTCAATACTGAACAAATTTAAACTTTTTAAAATGATGCAAAATGCAAAACGCTTAGCCGTGTCTCTAATAAAACCGCTGTAACTTCAGAGGTACGTTCATATGTTGATTAATGGTTTTCTTTCGTTTTTGATGTACTGCAGAATATTTTTATAAAATCCCAGGCCAGGAAAATCACCTTCATATTTTTCTGTGTTTTATCTTCAGCTACTTTGACACAAAAGCATCTGCTGTGATGCTCACACTTTTGATAAAGTCTTGCGTGTGTCAGCTTCCTTTTTATAGGTACAGAAATATGTAAATGTACTGATCTGAATTATAATATTTCTGACTGTCAAAATTTCCCAGATTCAAATCGAATTTAATTGAATCGAACTTAATTGAATCGAATCGAATCGAATTGAATCGAATCGTGGATCGAATCGATTCGGGACCTTGTGAATCGGAAACGAATCGATTCTAGAAATCAGTGACGATACCCAGCCCTAGAGGAAACTGTCACAGTCTGGCAGTGAGGGGCTGAATGCTCTGGTGCGTCTTTCCAGAAGGCAGCAGGGTGAAGAGTGTGTGAGGGGTATGTGGGGTCCTCTACAACGTGGTCAGATAAGCCAAAATTGAGCCCTTTGGTATTAGTGATGTTTTATTTCATGTACTAGCTGGCTCTAAAAGCCAATTCTTTGTAGCGAACAATAAGAGACGACGCTTTAGCCCTCCTAAGAATCCATGCAGGCAGGGGCAGGACTTTATTTTTATGGGCACACCATGTGGCCAATCACATTCAAAGACAGACTAGCATCACACCATTCTGTGGGACAAGGAAGGGGGACAGATATTCCGAAGTGTTGGGATTTATTTTTATTTGCAAGGCTGATACCTCATAATTAGCACCACATAAGTGTTTTGTAGAGAAGTTTTGGAAGTAGACTGTTACTGTGATACAACAGACACAAGACTGAGACCCTTCACAGGAACGTGGTCTCGGCCTTAAATCAGGAAATGCACTCTACAGGCCTGATGGAAGACAAGAGGTAGTTGTCATGGTAATAATAATAATAATAATAATACATTTTATTTAAGGTCACCTTACAAAAGACAAAAAATAAAAGGGGCAATAGTTATTAAAATACATAAAATAAGTTAAAATTGCAAAACAAAGCTTGACAACAGATAAAATCAGCACTAAAGCAAATAAGCCAGTTTGAACAGATGTGTTTTGAACTGTAAATATGGAAGAGAGTCTATATTTCTTATGGCTGGAGGAAGAGAGTTCCAGAGCCGAGGAGCAGAGCGACTGAAGGCTCTGCTCCTATAGTGGTGAGACGAGCAGAAGGAACAACAAGATGAATGGCAGATGAGGATCTGAGAGGGGAGGAAACAGTGGTCCTATGGAGCAGATCACACAGATAGGAAGGAGCAGATTTATGGACACTTGTATGTGAGAAGTAAGATTTTAAAGTTTATCCTGGCTTCTACGGGCAACCAGTGAAGCTGCTGAAGAACTGGGGTAATATGAGCTCTTGACGGAGTGCGAGGTATGACCCGAGCTGCAGAGTTTTGAAGAAGTTGGAGTTTATGGAGGGACTGTTTGGGGAGACCAAATAAGAGGGAACTGCAGTCATCAGTCCGAGAAGTAATAAGACTGTGGACAAGGATGGCAGCAGCATGGGGAGGAAGGAAGGGGCGGAGTCGGTTAATATTACGTAAGTGGAAGTATGCAGGGTTATGTAATTAACGTGAGACTGGAATGAGAGAGTATTATCAAGTATGACACCCAAACTCTACCTGAGGAGAGGGAAGGGGGGGAGAATGTTCAATGTTAATGGAGAAACTGTGAGTTTTGGTTACGATAGAGGCTGTGCCAACGAGTAAAACTTCTGTTTTATTACTGTTTAGCTTGAGAAAACTGGAGGAGAACCAGGATCTAATCTCAATAAGACAGTTTGAGAGGGAGGTAGGTGGGAGGAATGAATATGTCTTAAACTTATCATATGTCAAAGAACCTTTTTATTTTGTGCATGGTTCTTCAGCTCGGCCCTGAAAACCTTAGAAATATGGTATCTAAGCAGATTCTTACTCTGGATGGCATTACCTTGGCCTCCAGTAACACTGTGAGGAACCTTGGAGTCATTTTTGACCAGGACATGTCCTTCAACGCACATATTAAACAAATATGTAAGACTGCTTTCTTCCATTTGTGCAACATCTCTAAAATTAGAAATATCCTGTCTCAGAGTGACGCTGAAAAACTAGTTCATGCATTTATTACTTCCAGGCTGGACTACTGTAATTCATTATTATCAGGAAGTCCTAAAAACTCCCTGAAAAGCCTTCAGTTAATCCAAAATGCTGCAGCAAGAGTCCTGACAGGGACTAGAAAGAGAGAGCAGATTTCTCCTGTATTGGCTTCCCTTCATTGGCTTCCTGTTAAATCCAGAATTGAATTGAAAATCCTGCTCCTCACATACAAGGTCTTAAATAATCAGGCCCCATCTTATCTTAATGACCTTGTAGTACCATATCACCCTATTAGAGCACTTCGCTCTCACACTGCAGGCTTACTTGTTGTTCCTAGAGTATTTAAAAGTAGAATGGGAGGCAGAGCCTTCAGTTTTCAGGCCCCTCTTCTGTGGAACCAGCTTCCAGTTTGGATTCAGGAGACAGACACTATCTCTACTTTTAAGATTAGGCTTCAAACTTTCCTTTTTGCTAAAGCATATAGTTAGGGCTGGACCAGGTGACCCTGAATCCTCCCTTAGTTATGCTGCAATAGGTGTAGGCTGCCCGGGGATTCCCATGATGCACTGGGTGTTTCTCCTTCACTCACTATGTGTTAATAGACCTCTCTGCATTGAATCATATCTGTTATTAATCTCTGTCTCTCTTCCACAGCATGTCTTTATCCTGTCTTCCTTCTCTCACCGCAACCAATCACAGCAGATGGCCCCGCCCCTCCCTGAGCCTGGTTCTGCCGGAGGTTTCTTCCTGTTAAAAGGGAGTTTTTCCTTCCCACTGTCACCAAAGTGCTTGCTCATAGGGGGTCATATGATTGTTGGGTTTTTCTCTGTATCTATTATTGTACAATCTACTGTACAATATAAAGCGCCTTGAGGCGACTGTTGTTGTGATTTGGCGCTGTGTAAATAAAACTGAATTGAGTGAAAAAGCCACTGGGAGTACAAGCTCAGGAGCAGATTTAACAGACTCCTTAGTAACTAGCTTGGCTGTTGTACAAACCAGAGATGGTGCACAATGATCTGGTTTAGCTCGTTCAAATGGGAAAACACTAAGGCCAGTCTCACCTTTTACGGCTGGCTAGAGCAACACTAAGTCACTGATTGCATCTGCAAGTAAACACAAGGTTTTTACTCAGAAATTGCAAACTGGGAAACACAAAACTCTATTTCGTCTTGAGCTGTCTTGGACTCATCAAACACGATCTCTGTGGCCGCCTCTACAGGCTTAGCCCGCCCTGACTTGGCCTCTGGAGGTCTGTGCGATTATGGACGCAATCAACGTTTTACCTTTTTACAGAAGGTGTAGCCTTTGTGTTATTCAAAGTCTGCACAGGAGATGTTGGAAGCAATTAGGTAACTCATCTCATGTCATGTTTTATCTCCACTCAGCTTCAGCAAAACCTACCCAAATACGTAGGAGCTCTGAAGCTGCAGAAAGGATATGAAACCTGTAACTCTCCTGGAAGATATTACATATGTGGAGGAGATCGAAAGGTGCGAAGAAAAGCCGTAGACGATTTCAACGCCATCTTGGGCGACACGAGCAAGAAAGGTTTGAGTCCAGAGGAATTACGAGATATCCAAGAACGACGTCTGGGTTTGGTTGGAACGCACGCTGAGTAAGTATTTAGTGTGTGACCTCGACGACCAGCAGATCGAACTTCACATTTAATGGTAACACACGTATTCACTCATATTCTGAATGTGTTTCTTGCCAACAGTGTGTACAAAATCCGGGTGGAAACCTCAAACCAAAGAGAATGTGGTGAAAACAGGCTGGCAGTGGAAGCAGACCACGTCCCACCTAAATGTGTGTTTCAGAATGCCCTTAAAACGTTGCAGGAACCTGAGAACGTAAAGTTAAGAGAGAACCTGAAAAACAAAAGTCCCCACCTTCATGCACTGTTGGATAAAAACGGAGACCGCGGGCTGTGCAGAGAGGTTCTGAAATCGCACCACGAGGCAGGCCTGACCTGGCGCAACAGAAAAGAGTCTCGTATAATCAGGTGAGAACAAATCTGTTCGTCCTGGAGCTAAACTCAGAGTTTTCTTTGGATAGCTAACGTGCTTCTGTTCCAGCGAGAAGCTTGAGGAGATTCTTATTTCTGGAGATGGGGAAAAACTGGTGAAGATGTCGCTGCTGGCAGCCAATCCAGTTACATCCAATTCTCTCAGGGAGGATGCAGGTACGCTACAAACAAGCCTTTAGAGACAGAAGTACTATGTGCTGTTACATACCAGGTTACTGATGAGACGATGAGCAAAGATGAGGGCGTTCGTCACCATAGAAACAACACAAAGAAACATCTGTCTGTAAAAATGACCTCGTGTTTTTCATGAAATGATGAAACGGTCAAAGTCTTTCAGCAGTTTAATGCACAGAGTCACTGTGGTGCTGGTTACACTGGTTTCACAGCCACTCACAGGTTATTAATTATTAGTACAGGAACACGTGAAGCACCATGTAGAAGGATCACATAAGCAGGAATCAGTAACACAAGCTAATCAACAAATACACAAACCTCACTGTACGAGCACACGGACTCACACTGTGGTTTTAAGGAAAATAGATATTTGTGTGTTAATGAGTGTCCTCGCCTCAGTGGTCACAGTAACAGATATGGTGCGATGCGTCAGAGTCACCGTTTCCTGTTCAGTGAGTAAACCCCGCCTCTCTCTGCTCGCTGTGTGAACTCTGCAGGAATCCTCTCACTGAACATCTCAAATATGTCCAGAGACGCAACGAAGCGCTACCACGATGTTGGAGACAAGCTGCTGGTGGAAGGTTACTACAAGAAAGGAGTCCTGAACGAGGAGGAGAGGCACAGCATCATGGACTGGCTGAAGGGCGGAAACCTGTACTCAAAGAACATGTCAGAGTACAAAGAGATGTGCCGTGAGCTGAGAGCCAAGATACACAAACACAACAACAACAGTGGAAAATAACAACAGAGTGTGTGTGTTTAACTGAACGTATCAGACAGCCAAACTGAGAAAGCTCAGTTTTATCATTCATATATTTTGTTATCCTCTCTGACCGTTTCATCATCGTCCTCTTTTCCTCTTTTCCCAGAAAACAAAGAAGGAAAAGAGCTTCTCTGAAAGATTTTAATCCGAGGATAAAAAGCAGCTCAAAGAAAGTGATTTGTAATCACAGGAGCTGTTGTGTGTTCTCTGTGTAACACCTGTCACAGGTACCTGTGAGTGGGCCCTGGGCCTCTGCTTACAGCACAACATATGAATCATGATATGTGTAATTAAACCACAACACAAGAGGTTCATTTCAACGCAGCAGGCTCACCTCACTGATTCCAGATCAGAAAACAAAGTGTGTGTGTGTGTGTGTGTGTGTGTGTGTGTGTGTGTGTGTGTGTGTGTGCGTGCGTGTGTGTGTGTGTGTGTGTGTGTGAGGGTGTGTGAGGTTACACTGGTGTTTGGGGTCAGAGGTCACACTGGTGATCACCTTGCTAAGTTAACCCGGTTTTAAGATAAGATAAGATAAGACTTTATTGATCCCACAACGGGGAAATTTTTGCATCACCTCAGCTCAGGTACAAATTTCAGAAGGAAATACAAAAATACAAATAAGTACAATCAATGAAAAAAGTAAGATAATACACTATATACAATGGTAGCATGCACAGTATGTGATTATGGATATGGTTGGAAATATGCAAGACATAAACTATAGAGCTTGACATAACTACTATTCCTATGTATAGACATGTACACACACACACACATGTACACACTAAATATACATATGTATACATATACATACATATATACCCGCACATGTCCATACACATGGAAGGTCCATTATGCATGAAGTGGTGACCGTGGATGTTCAGTGATTTTTGCTCCCACCATAAAAAAATGAAGAAATAAAGTTGTGTGCAAAACTCTGTGTTATTAATGATTTATACACACACACACACACAGACACACAGACACACACAGACACACACACACACACAGACACACACACACACACACACACACACACAGACACACACACACACACACACACACACACACACAGACACACACACACACACACACACACACAGACACAGACACACACACACACACAGACACACACACACACACACAGACACACACACACACACACACACACACACACACACACACACACACACAGACACACAGACACACACACACACACAGACACACACACAGACACACAGACACACAGACACACACACACAGACACACACACACACACAGACACACACACAGACACACACACACACACACACACACACAGACACACACACACACACACAGACACACACACACACACACACACACACAGACACACACACACACACAGACACACACACACACACACACACACACACACACACAGACACACACACACACACACACACAGACACACACACACACACAGACACACACACACACACACACACACAGACACACACACACACACACACACACACACACACACACACACACACACACACCCAGACACACTTAACTGTTAACTGCCGTCTTGCAGACTTTCAGACTCACTTTGTCAAAGTCAAATTTTTTTAATTAGCACATTTAAAACAACAACCGCTGACTAAGGCGCTGCACAATTAAGAGAATTAATAGAAATAAAAACATAGGGAGATATGATAAGAGCTAAGAAAAAGAATCATAAAAATAGATAATTTGAGTAAGAAATAAGACAAAAGTAATACAAACTCATTCTGACTTAAAAACCAAGGAATAAAAGTGGATTTTCAGACGGGTTATGAAAGTGTCCAATGGTGGGAGGTCCTGATGTGAAGGGGCAGTCCCAGCAAAGGCCTGCTCTCCTCTGTGCTTTAATCTGGACCTCGGGACAGCTTTGGTCCGCAGACCTCAGCGATCTCGCAGGAGTGCTCCAATTTAAAAGATCACCAATGTATGAGGGTGCTAACCCGTGCAATGCCTTCAAAACAAATAATAAAATCTTAAAATTAATTCTAAAACTAAGTGGCAGCCACTGTAATGATGCCAGTGTGGGAGATATGTGGTCTCGTTTGAGTGTGCCAGTTAGTAACCGTGCTGCAGCGTTTTGGACCAGCTGACGGCTAACTGATGATAGACGAACACCAGAGTAAAGACTATTACAGTAGTCGAGGCGAGATGAAATGAAGGCATTGATATCTCTCTCAGAGTCTCTAAAACAGAGAAATGGCTTCACTTTAGCACGTAGCTGAAGATGAAAGAAACTGGACTTGATTACAGCATTAATCTGTTTATCAAACGTTTGAGTCAACAATCACTCCTAGGATCCTCGCAAAGGGTTTTTTATAAATTTCTAAAGGGCCAAAGTGGCAGTGGTCACAGGGACCAAACAATCACCTCTGTTTTCTGTTCATTTAGGTTAAGGATGTTTAAAGCCATCCATGGCTTAACATCATCCAAACAATCTAGCAAAGCCTTCAGAGGACTCACAGATTTATGTTTCAGTGGCAGGTAAATCTGTAAGTCGTCTGCATAACAATGGAATGAGATGTTTTTTAAAAATTGAATCCATAGGGAGCATGTAAATAGAAAAGAGAACTGGACCAAGAATGGACCCCTGGGAGACCCCAAAAGACAGGGAGGCTTTTGAGGATGATGTATCCCCCAATCTAACAGAAAAACTTTGGTTGGACAGGTCAGATTTAAACCACTCCAGTGCAGTCCCTTTGATTCCAACACAGCGCTCAAGCCGAGAGATAAGAATCCCGTGATCTATGGTATCAAAGGCAGCACTGAGGTCTAATATTGTGAAAATGGCAGAATCTCCCAAGTCAGTAAAAGTTAAAAGGTCATTAGAAATGTTTAAAAGAGCAGTTTCAGTGCTGTGGTGCATTTTAAAACCAGACTGAAATACTTCACTAACGCCATTTTTATCTAGAAAGGTCTGGAGCTGAAGAAGGACAACTTTCTCAAGGACTTTAGAAAGAAAAGGCAATTTAGAAACTGGTCTGTATTTGGATTAAACTGCTGGATCCAGGTTATGTTTTTTAAGATTTAAGAAGTCATTAGGCAGCGGTGTACTTAAGCAGCAACTGGGAATGTTAAAATCCCCTACAATTAAAAAAATGTCATACCTTGGCATAATTCCTGCCAAGAATTCAAAGGAGTCTTGGATAAAATTCTTACTGTATTTCGGTGGTGGGTACAGCAGCGCACACAGCATCGCAGTGGACGGCTGGATTTCAAACAACTGCAGTTCAAAGCTAGCATAAGCCTCAGCTGTTAGCTGCTGACAGTTGAAACTGTTTTTGTAAACAGTGGCTAAGCCTCCACCCCAGCCGGTAGTCCGAGGCGAGTTGAGATTGTTACAGTCTGGAGGGACAAGTTCAGAAAGCGGGCTCAACTCACCCAAGTTTAGCCAAGTTTCTGTTCCCAGAAGAAAATCCAAGCGACGAGTGGTGAAGAAGTCATTCAAAATAAAGGTCTTATTTGCTAGCGACTGTTAGGGTTCAAAATATTAAAGGAGGGAGGCAAGAGACCACTCAAGATAACACTCTTGGTACAACGAGATAAGGTCAAACGAAGATTTTAATGCACACGTGTGAGAGATGAATACTGTACGCAGACAGCATCGATCTCGAAATGATGGAGCATTGCTCAAACTCTTATAGCCTCTAGTGGCCCCCACCTAGTCATAAAAGCCTAAACATTCACATTTTTTCTCTCACACGGCGCCTAAGTTATGACCTCGGCTCCCTGTTTATCTGCTTCCAACAAGGTGGTGGGGGTAAAACTCCTGTGGAATGTGGTCTGTCTCTTCTATTATCGGCACAAGGCCCTCTGCACCCAACATTCTCTTCATGATTCAGCAGTATGAAATGTCAAGAAACAGTGTAATGTGACCTACAGCAGTATAATGCAGCACAAAACAATATCATCCATTCACCATACGTCCGCAGTCTAATGTAATGCAAATCAGTTTAACAAATGTAATAGTTATCACCTTCTTCTAATTCAGGAGAATAATGCAAACTAAAACTACATAATAGTTTCCCAATCTTTAATTAGGGCTATAACATGGCATAAGGTAATATCACAATCCCACACGACATAGCATTAACCAGAGCCACTCTAGCTAACACAGGGTTGCTAGCCGGCTGGGGTGATCGACCCAGAGGACAAAGATTCTGGTGATCCACCTCTGTGAAGACGAGGGGACAGATGCCGTGAAAGCTGGACACTGAGATGCGGGGCCACAGGTACGATCCATCGGTGAACCGATTCCAGGGATCGCCAGGAGATGAACAACTTGTTGTCGGGCAAGTTTGTCCAGAAGAGTGCAAGGATTAGTCATCAGTGATGCAGCCATGCAGGTTTTGAATTTTACCAATACACCGCCCTGTTTCCCTTGCACTTCTGTGGCATTTCTTCCTGACGGGATGGCAGGGCGAATCACGGCGGAGGAACAGTGGTACGGTCTCTAACACAGGTGGAATGCGAAAATCCTCACATCCTGGGGCCAGTCGGGATTGCTCTTCAACAGCGGCTCTGATATTTAGTAGCGACTGGAGGTCATAAACCAGAAGAGCAGAGACATTTTTGAAGAAAAAAGATGTTAACAAATTTAGCAAGAACAAAACAGCTGAAGACAAGCCGCACACACAGGAACCATTTTGGAAGTGTTAATAGTGTTACTGTTTGTGCGTTAAGGCGCTACACCCCGGGGCTGCCTCGCTTTGGTTTGTTTGCTTGTTTTCTCTGTGTTATTTCTGCTGTAAATGTGCTGCTGTTCATGTGACTGTTTAATAAACTCTAAGAATCATTATGAGTGATTTGATTTTAACTGGACCTCCACAGCGCTGGTGGGATAAGGTTATCATATTTCAAAATGTATGACTCAACAACACACACACACAGATACACACACACACACAGTCAGGTGATGCTCTACAACAGAGCTTCCCAAAGTGTGGGGCCCGCCCCCTAGGTGGGGAGCAGAGCCATTGCAGGGGGGGCGGCATGAAAAGGGGAAAAAAAAAGAATGCTTGGACACTGCTAGCATAATGGACAGGTTTTTGACGGGGCTCCCACACAAACGCAAAGCAGGAGATGAAGCATCGCTGAATATGTTTCCAAACTTCACTCTAAGCCAAAGACTAGAAAATATGATGAAGCATATCTTCCCTTTGGTTTCACCTGCACGAGTGCCGAGGTAGGTCTCCCCTGCAGAATTGGTTTTCCCTGCGTCGGGAGCACGCGCTGGGCTCTCCAAATCACGGACAAACAGGATACCACATTCTTGATTTTTAGTTCACAAACACTTCTTGTAATGACTAACTACTCCTGACATTTTGGAGATGTTAGCTCTTTAGGTGGTGGGGGGCGCGAACATTTTTCTCGTAAAACAAAGGGGGGCCCAGCAAAAAAAGTTTGGGAACCACTGCTCTACAAACAGACAAAGCTCTAAAACTACGAGTGGTGTGTAAGAGAGACGTACTGCAGAGGAAGACTGTTGGGGAGGAAAGAGGAGGAGAGATTTCAGGCTCCTCTGGGAGAAGAACTGGAGACAGGGATTCGAGGAGGAGACGTGACAGGAATAAGACGACTTTCAGGAGTGGAGAAAAAGTGGACAGTACGTCTGTTTTATAGGAGTTTAAAGTGCTCCATGATGATAGGCTCGAGTTTCAGTGTAAGAGTTTATGCTCCGCCCCCTCTCAGGTGTCAGAGATATGGACACACTGCTGACATGTGCAGAGGAAACCAGGTGTGGAACATCTCTACGGTGAATGCGGGGACAGGTTTGTAAGGTGGAGCTGTGGAGGAAACCATACTGCTGCACACTGAGGGAGCTTCTCCAAACATTACGTAATGTTAATATTACACCGTCTGCAGCCTCAGGAGCAGGAAACCAGATATAACCTTCAGGAAACATCGTGGGATTTTATCCTACAAGGATCAAGGATGTTTGACGGGAAGACGGGTGGAGGAGGATGTGACGTATTCATACAACTTCAATTGTATACAGCTCCACACGAGTTAGAGGTCACTGATGTAGAAGTGTGAGTGAATGAGGGAGGTGTTAGAATAAACATAACCCGTGTGGGCAGGTAGAGAAAGGAAAACTAGAGTCAGGACAACAGTAACGAGAATGTTAGAAGGAATAACTGATGATAAGGTGGCTGTAAACACTGGATCAAGTACACAGGGGGATGGTGTCAGGGTAAGGACTGATATTCAGAGCTAGCACAGTAGGCAATGATCAGCATCCAGCTTTTTTATCACAGAGGAGGGGGGGGGGGGTCAGTCTGACACTCTGGATTTAAACAAACCAATAAATGAGCTGAAGTCAGACATCAGCACAGTCGATGCAAACAAACACTCACATCAAGACTTTCAGAACATCAAAAAATAATGTTTCCAAAATTTAATAAAGTACAAAAGGAAACAAGATGAGGTGAGGAGGTCCTGGGAATCACTGGGTAAAAATACACCATTAGATGGGTTTGGAGTCTGGTAAGTATAAAGATTCTTACATCCCAGCAATGAAAGATAATGAAAATATCATAATGATAATAAAAGTAAATCTGAATTATTGTCAGAAACATTTGTACAGAGAACCTTAATAACAAAGAAACAGAGGAAGGGAAACGACTTTACAGAGAAATATCAAAATACTTCAGGATGAAGAAGATACTGAAGAAGATGCAATGTGAGGAAGGTTTCCAGCAGCGCGCTGAATCTGAACCACAAACAAGCAAAATCCACAAAATCCACTCCACTCAGTATTAGCATGGTGTACCTAATAAATCGTCCAGTGAGTGTGAATGTGATTTTTAACAAAACTGTTTGAAAAATAAAAGTTATTTATATTTATGAACATGTTGCTTTCAGAAAAGTCACATTTTATCAAATAACTTGAGATATAGTCCACGTTTCCATGGTAACATCGTCAGAGCAGAGTAACAATGGGAAAGGCACGGCACACCTGTGTGTTGGGAAACACTGGTTTACGTCATCACTTTCACACATCCTCGTGTTAGCTTGACAGCAGTTCTTTTAGAGGAAGGCAGACGGCTTAAACATGAACTGAGCCGCAGTTTGGGGAAGGCTCAGAGGGGACGTCCCCATGTACTAATGTGGGGGGGGGGGGTCAAATATAGGTAAGAACAGGAAGGGGCGTGTTTGGAGGCGTGGTCCTGCTCCTGAAATTCAGATAGTTCATCTCCAATTAATAAAGTCCCTCAAAGGCTTCCATACAGAGCAAACACGCTGGGCTCTGATTGGTCCTCACACGTACACACTGTCTTCATGCTGGGAGGAAACTGTAGGACTGCAGGGAACTGTGGACAGGAAGAAGATTCATGTTATTAACGGTGATCCTGATCCCCTCAGAGCGGCTCTGCTGAAACTGTCCAGTGCAGACCTCACACACAACCCTCCTTCATCACTGACGACACAAAAGATTTTTTAACCTCAGAAATGATAGATGATAGTTTAGGTTCTAATGAAGCTGTGAATAATGAGAGAGTTAAACACACTGAGCTGATGACGTGAATATTTAATTTATCTGTTTAAGGCTTCTATCCACCAGCCTGCAGTTCCTCTGGTGTCCAGCAGAGGCAGCAGTGAGTCAGTCCTCATAGACTCCCATATTACAATATCACAGCCTGATACACACACCTGTTTAAATCACATTTTTGCATTATTGGGGGCGTGGCCTCTGTGACCGACAGGTGGATGGTGACACAGGTGGCTGTAGCTGCTAGCTTCACCTGAGCTGGACCTGTGTTTGTGCTGTTGGAGCCTTTATAATGACATCACAACACCATGGCTGCTCTGAGTCACTGAAATAACAGAGTGTCAGAGGAGGCGGAGCCAGAGTAAAACTGAGCTCCAAATAACTAACAGCATGGAGGTCAAACTCAGAGAGAGCTTCACAGCATTTCTATTGTTTCTATTGTTTCTACTTTCTCTGAGCACAGACGACGTAAACACGGAGAAGTCTGTCTGATCACTTCCTGTTTGTACTGCGTGCTCAGACGAGCTGCTGGTACTGCAGTCTGTATGTGAACACTGATCATTGAAGTGCTTTTACCATCAGGGTCAGTATGTGCCTACCATAGAGGGGCTCTTCCTCTTTCTCCGGTTTCTTCTCCTTCTCCTCTTCTTTGTTCTTGTTACCTTGGCAACCCTTCATCACCACATAAATGTTCTCCTCCTTCTCCTCCTTCTGACCTGTGAGCAGATTATCACTCAGTCAGGTCTCCTTATCAATGATCTGCTGTGGAGCCAGAGCTGTCTCTGATTGGCTGCCATACCTGTGGTCATCTTCCTCTGAACCCTCCTCTTCCTCAGGATGAAGACCACGATGAAGAAGAGCAACAGAACCAGCAGGACGACGCAGACGGACACTGAAGACACCACATGGCTGCTGCTGTGGTCTGAGGACACAGAGACACAGCTGATCTTCACATCACAGCTGATGACATCACAGCTGATGACATCACAGCTGATGAGCAGTGCAGATGATCACATGACTCGCACAGACTCACAGATCTCATCGTTACAATGAAGGCATGTTTGTGAGTGTTTCACAGTGATGTGTGTTATTGTGTAACAGTTGTGATCAGGCATCCACACAGTGTCCACCTGCACACAGGTTATCTTCATCATTATCATCATCAAGAAGTGTGTGTGTGTCATTGGTCAGTTCAAGTCTTTTTGGGCTGTTTCCTGTTTTACTTTAATCGTTTCTCTGGTTTCCTGGTGGACATTTACCTGCTGTACTGCATGTGTGGCGGTTCTGGGTCGGTGACCCAGTGTTTTTTTGTGTTATTATTACTGATCCTGGATTGCATCATGTTTTTTGACTACCAGTGTTTTGGTTTCTGTTTTCTATTTTGCTCTGCAGTCTGTGCCTGCCGTGTTTCCTGTTTTAATTTGAAAGTCTGGGTCTCATGTCACTGTTTCTGGTTTTGCTACCCCTGGTCTCATGTTTGAATAACTCATGTTTGATCACAGCTGTGCTCTCCTCCTGTGCCCTCGTTATCCCTCAGAGTATTTTAGCTCAGTGTTGCGTCGTACCCTCGTTTTTCTGCGGACGCTCTCGTCGAGTCCCGGTTGGTTTTTCCCAGAGTGAGTCTCTTAGTTTCTAGGTTCCTGTTCAAAGTCTAGTTTCTAGTTCTGCATTTGAGGTTTTGGTTTGTTTTTCTAATGTTTATTGTTTTTAAGAGTTGTCCAGCAACAAAACTGTGCCCTAAGTTCCTCCCTGTTTCTGAGTCCTGCGTTTTGGGTCCTTCATCTTGCCTGCAACACAGCACATCATGACTGAACTACGCAACCACGCAGCGGACGCAGCGGCATTCGCTCCATCAGAGGAGCTCCGAGAGGACATTATTTACGCTGTGAATAAGCTATGTCGCCAATGGCTGAATCATCCTCATACAGTACTTTTTGGCTCCACACCCTCCACCTTCACCCTCCAGCTACAGCTGCTCACCTGCTCCAACTGCTGGAGGATTTCTTGCCCGGCCCGCCGGATGTAACGCTACCCAGTCTGTCGGTTCCTCCATCTTCCCGGAGAAAGCGGTGTTCACGCCGCCGTCACTCTTCGCTCGCTGAGCAAACCCTGGTGGTGAGTGAAAGTGACGCACACTCAGCCTGGACTAATTTCTACAGACAGTCTACGCTGAGCCTGTTTCCCCTGAGCCTGTTTCCCCTGAGCCTGTTTACCCTGAGCCTGTTTCCCCTGAGCCTGTTTACCCTGAGCCTGTTTACCCTGAGCCTGTTAATTCTGTGTCAGTCACTCCAGAGTCTGTGAACTCCCGCTCTGCGGATTTCACTTGAACTTTCTTTATTATCATTGTACAGTTCCCTGCACCTTGAAATTAGATAGCAAGACCACAAAGGTGCAAAAATAAAAAAACAATATACATAAAGAAAACAAACAATATAAAAACACTATATACACAATGTATAAGCTAAAGAAAACATTGTGTATACAAGGGGGTGTATACACGATCATATAATATGATAAATAGGGTGGGCCGTGGTCATTAAGGATAGGGATGGTAATTGCATATCTGCCAAGATTCAACATTATGCACTCCATACTGTATATAAATACCACTGTTTTGCACATACTGACCTCTGTATATTTTATATATCTTATTTTATTGTTTACTTTATTTCATTTGTAAAACATGTATATACATACTATATACACACTCAAACACACACACGTAGAAAAACATATTTAGTATACACATTCAGTAATGTATATACCTTTACATATTGTACATATATTTATTACTTTTTAGATTAGCCATTTTTATATTTTGCTTGTTTTACGTTATTGTATTTTGCACAACTCTGTTGCTTGTGAAGCTCGCACACAAGAATTTCACTCTCATGTACTGTACCAGTGTACCTGCACATGTGATGTGACAATAAAAGTGATTTGATTTGATTTGATTTGAAGATGTTGCACAGGACACAGACAGGAGCAATAGCAGCGACAGAGTGGATATATTAAAGAAGTCTGTTTACACTCTTAGTTTGCATTAAGCGTTCTGACAGCCCACAGGAAGAAGCTGTTGGTTTTGCACCTGATGGATCTGAACCTTTTTCCAGAGGGCAGGATGTTGAAGAGGTGGTGGTTAGGATGGAGGTGGTCCTTTATAATTGCCCTGGCTCTGGAGAGACATCTTGAGCTGGCAATTAAGTCCAGGGAGGAGAGTGGACAGCCGATCACCTTCTCTGCAGTTCTGATGACCCTCTGGAGTCTCTTCTTGTCAGCTGTTGTGCAACCAGCGTACCACACTGGGATGGCGTGCACCAGCACGCTCTCGATAGTGGCACAGTTGAAGGACACTAGGAGGTCAGTCTGCAGCCTGTTTCATCTCAGGACCCTCAGGAAATGGAGACGCTGCTGGGCTTTGTTCACCAGGGCTGATGTGTTTGTGGACCAAGAAAGGTCCTCAGATATGTGGGTGCTGAGGAACTTAAAGGAGGGCACCCTCTCCACATAGTCACCTTTTATGGAGAGGGGGATCAGTTCTTGTTCTGCAGAAGTCCATGACCACTTCCTTTGTTTTCTTGGTGTTTAGGGTGAGGTTATTGTAGCTACACCATTCGGTCAGTCGCTGGACCTCATCTCTGTAGGCGGTGCCATCATCGTTGGTGATGAGCCCCATCAGAGTGGTGTCGTCTGCATATTTGATGCAGACAACACCACTCTGAGTGGGTGCATAGTAGTGACTGTGTGTCGAAGCTTCGAAGCGTGTGTCGGGTAATCTCAGGGGGTTTTTGTGAAGCGCGTATCGAGGCTTGTTTTGATTACGTGTGCAGTGACGTTGGAGGCCTCGCGGGCAGTCCGTACCACGTGACTGATTCAGGAACTGGCTCGCCGGTTCGCGCCAGATTTGAAATAAAATGGGCAGCAAAGCACAGCTGATTCCACCATCACATTGTGTTGTGGATTACGTACGTGCTACATAGTTTTTTGAGCATTTCTTCTTCGATGGAACCAGCAAGGAGGTTTTTTTAATCTTATCTCTCCTAATAAAGTTTGCACACAGTAATAAATATCACAAATGATAAGCACCATAATATAGATAAACAACACTACAGATCCTATAATCTGATTTCTGTCTTTTAGTTTATTAAAAAGTGAAGCGCCACACACTAGTTTGTGTTATTATCCAGATGTACATAAGCATGATTACACAGTTACACAATCATACCAAAACTCTGTCCTGATAGTTTCCACTGTATCTTTTGTATCAGACATACTGAGACAATATTCGGGATAAATAACCATGAAAACAGTTTATTTATTCAGTTTAGAGGTTTAGACATCACATCATTATAATCAAAGAGCCTGTTTCACTTCGTCCACTTGATGGCGCAGTAGAGCAAATGAATCATCACAATGCTTCGAACCATGAGTCGACCAGTTGGATGGAAAGCTTCAGTTCATCACGAGGCTTCATCTCACCATCACTAGTGCGTGGGAGTCACTGGTGTTGATGGTGTATAGGAATGGACTCAGCACACATCCCTGCAGTGAGCCAGTGCTGAGTGACAGGGTGGATGATCTCTGGTTGCCTGACTGATTGTGAACAGTCAGTTTCTGATCCATGCACAGGTGGAGCAGGGGGAGTCCAAGTTTGAAAATGCATCCTCGGTGGACCTGTTTGCTTTATAGGCAAACTGGTGGGGGTCGAAGCTGGGTGGGAGGCAGTCCTTTATGTGTTTTAGGACCAGCTTCTCGAAGCACTTTGCAACCACTGGAGTCACTGGAGACACAATCACGTACTGAACAAGTTTAGGCAGCACAGTTCTTATGCTATGTTGAAGACCCCTGCGATGACGTGTACTCCCTCTGGATATGTCTGTTGCTGTTAGGAGATCGAGTCGTGCAGGTAGGCAAGCACTGAGCTCATATTAGTGTCTGGAAGTATGTAGACTGCTGTTATTAGCACTGCAGGCAGTTCTCTGTGTGATGATAATGATGAAGATAACTGTGTAGATGCACAAACCTCCTCCTCTGCTTTTCCCCGCTCTAGCCTTTCTGTCATTGTGGTGCATTGTGCGGCCCGCTAGCTGCATCGAGGCGTCGGGAATTTCCTCTCATAGCCATGTCTCCGTGATGACCAAGGCACAACAATCATGGACAAGTGGCTGTGTGGTGAGTGGTAGGTTCAGTTTGTCTACTTTGTTGACGAACGACTGTGCGTCGGTCAGGATGATGCTGGGAAGCGGTGGTTTGAAAGGCTGCTGGCCAGGTTCCATTCAAAGGACTGTTTTCACTCTGTTCCTGAGTCCAGTGCTATAATGACGTGGTCCATGGTCCTGGGTTTGACCCAGCGCTCTCAGTGTTGTTGTGTTTCTGTATCATCTTAAGTTTGTTATTCTAAGGAGTTATTCAGTAAGTCCTAAGATGTTCAGTTTAGTTTTTTGGATTTTCCCTCTTGTCTTTGCCCCCACCCCACCACCCCACCACCCCACCACCCCCGTGTCTCCCTCTCTGTATTGGAGTTCTGGTGCCTTGTTTTCCTCTCCTTGTGTTTTGTTACGTTTCCCTAGCCCGTCATGTCTGTGCTCTCCCTCGTGCTCCTCAGTGCCCCACCAGTCTGCGTCTCTGTGTATTTCCTGTTTTACTTTGAAGGTCTGTGTCTCACGTTAGTGTATTCTGCTTTGCTTCCTTGTCTCATTGTGCCCAATCAGATTCAGCTGTGTCGCCACCAGTTTCTCGTCCCCTCATGTTCCTGTCTGTGTATTTGTAGTGTGTGTCGTCTCGTGCTCGTTGCTGGTTCATCTGTTTCCCCGAGTCTTCCTGCGTCTCTGTTTAAGGTTTCAGGTCAGTTTTGTAAGTTTTTTCCAGTATAGGTTATCTTTAGTTTCTGCTCATACCATGATCACGTCTGTTTGTATGTCCACCGTTTAAATAAAGCTCACTCGCATCTTAAGCCGTGCCTGCATCTTGGGACCTTAATAAATTCAACACTGCTTGCACTGCTAGCTGTGACACAAGGACTGTTAATTCAAAGTCAGAGAATGCAAAGGACTATTTTTTGGCTGCTCATTCTGAGGATGGAAGCGTTTTCACAACGACTGTTTCTTCTGAGCCTGCTCCTGTGCCTGAGTGTGCTCCTGTTCCCAGGACAGCCGTGGTCCAGCATTCTCCTGCACCTGTACCAGTCTCCCAGGTGAGGGGGGCTGGGGCCCAGTTGTTTCCTGCTCCGATTTCCAGGCCGGCTGAGGCTCTTCTGGTCCCTGCACCGGTGCCAGCTCCTCGGGTAGGGACAGCAGCTTCCCAGCCGTTGCCAGTGCCTGTCCTGGCTCCCAGGGTGAAGGCAGCAATTGAACCAGTTCACTCCTGCACCTGTACCTACTCCTCGGGTGGGAGTGACTGGGGTCTGGTCTGCTCCGGCACCCATGCCAGCCCCTGAGGTGAGGCCCACCAGGACACAGCCAACCTCCGCACACATACCTACTCCTCGGGTGGGAGTGGCTAGTGTCCGGCAGGTGCCTGCACCCGTCCCTGTCTGTCCTGGAGGCTCAGGAGAACCTTTCTAACCACCACTACAACCTTTGGTTCAGTCACCAGCTCAGCCGTCAGTTCTGTTTCCAGCTCAGTCACCAGTCCAGTTATTAGCCCAACCACCTGTTCAGCCACAACCATCATGGGCTGAGAGCTCAGCTGAACTCTCTCAGCCGCCTTCAGCTGCTTCACCTTGGAGCTCGGCTGTCTCAGCTTCCTGTCTCTGCCGAGAGCTTGGGCGAGTCAACCCAGCTACCTCTGTCTTCTGCTGGAAGCTCTGGTGAGCTCATTCAGCCAGCTGAGGACTGCATCTGGCTGGCACTGCCTGGACAGACTGCCTGCATTGGACAGCCCCAGTCGCTGCTGTCAAGTGAGGCTGTGTGCAGGCAACAGTGGTGGTAAGGGTACCCAAAGTGCAGACACTCGGAGGCAAAATGTGAACTCAAAAACCAGCTTTAATGCTGAACTCAAACGTAACAAAACTAAAAACCAAAAAATAAACTCATGCAGGCAGACAGAACACACAGTACGAGATAAGGGTAGCTCGCGACACGGACAAAGGAAAACACAGGGCTTAAATACACAGAGGGAGCAATCAGTGAATGAGAGACAGAAGGGAAACAAAGCAGGGACAAATCAGGGCTAACGAGACAGGGGAAGCAAAACCTGATACAATAACCTGAGACACAGACTTCAAAGTAAAACAGGAAACATAACACAGAGACGCAGACTTGACAAGGAGATACAGCAGACAGGGGAGACAGAGCAACTAAGGAACACAGACAGAAACCAGAAAGCAGAACTCTAAAAGAGAAAAGATAAATAATATCAAACACAAAGTTCAATAATTATGAAAACTCAAAACTCTGGTCTGAAGACCCAGGTCTCCTAACAGCTGCATCTCAAGCCAGCTGTGTGCGCTGTGCAGCTACAGTTAGCGTAGCCTCAGCCAGAGGTCTCCACACCTGCTGGCCCTGCGTCTGTCTCCGCTGGGGACTCTGAGGGTCCAAGGGGCCCGTCCAGCTGTCTTCTGTTCTCGCCGGAGGCTCAGGAGAGTCCATCAAGCCATCAGCGCCACCACATCCATCGCCTGCAGCAGCCATGTCGCCGGCCGTTCATCTGCCAGAGGCTGCTCCACCAACGTCTGGTTCTGCTTCTTCTCTGCCAGAGGTCTCCGCACCTGCTGGCCCTGATACGCTGTCACCTTCTGGACCGTTTTCATGTCACCACTGCTTTCTGTAAGGTTGGCATCTGGACTTGCTTTGCCTAAGCCGCCGCTTTCCTCCCGGCCAGCCCCCTGAACTGTTTCGTCTCTGTCGTTGGCCTCTGGGTCAACCTCCTGAACTGTTCTGCTTTGGACTCCTGTGCTGTCGAACTCCGGGCCTACTCCCTAAACTATATGTGAACTGTTTACGTGACCTCCAGTGTTTTCTGTGGACTCTGTTTTTGTTTCCAGTTCTGAAATGGGAAACATGGTAGAAACATACCTGCTGTACTATGTACTGCAGGTATACCTTGGCATTACCTTGACCTCCAGTAACACTGTGAGTAACCTTGGAGTGAGGTTCCTCACAGTAAAACAGGTAGGGTGGGGCTAGGTTTCACAATGAGCTCACCCGGCTGATTGTGACCTACACCCGTTTTCACACCTTGGCTCATTTGATTAGGTAGAGGATCATCAGGGGGCCCATTGTCCCTCTCGGGTGGATCTCCCACAGGGCTGGGCTCCCACAAATCTGGGACTCTCCACCATTTGACCCCAGAACTGAAGAAGCTTCTCGAAAGAAACGTCTTCTTAAAGAAGTCCAGACGCTTTTCTTTCTAAGCTCCTTAGACTACGATCACCTGGATGACTGAGAACCTTCACAGACATGTCCTTCAATGCACATATTAAACAAATATGTAAGACTGCTTTCTTTCATTTGTGCAACATCTCTAAAATTAGAAATATCCTGTCTCAGAGTGACGCTGAAAAACTAGTTCATGCATTTATTACTTCCAGGCTGGACGACTGTAATTCATTATTATCAGGAAGTCCTAAAAACTCACTGAAAAGCCTTCAGTTAATCCAAAATGCTGCAGCAAGAGTCCTGACAGGGACTAGAAAGAGAGCAACAACAACAACAAACTTTATTTATAGAGCACATTTAAAAACCAGCGGTATACCAAAGTGCTTAACATAAGAGACAGAGAAGAACACAAGTATTATAAGGCCTTAGCAAAGTATCAAATATACTCACAGGTCAATGCCACTAATACACAGGGGTAATATAAAATGCATATCAAAATAAAAACATAGTAAAAGCACAAGCCATAAAAATATGTATAAGAAAAAATTGAGTAAATCTAAAAGTCAGGTGCGAGCATTAACAAGCGGGAAAGGCAAGATTAAACAAATAGGTTTTTAACCGTGATTTAAAAGATTGGATGGAATCAGACGCCCGGATCACAATCGGAAGGTTATTCCACAACTCTGGTGCAGCCAGGGCAAACGCCCGATCACCTCTAGATTTCAGCCGAGATCTAGGCTGCACCAAGAGTAGCTGAGTAGATGATCTTAATGCTCTGGCAGGAACATACGATTTAAGGAGTTCCTTAAGGTAGCTCGGTGCTGTGTTGTTGGTAATTTTAAACGTAAACAGCAGTATTTTAAATTGGATACAGTATTTTATGGGTAGCCAATGCAGATCAGCTAGGAGAGGAGTGATACAGGCAAACTTCCTGGTTCTGGTCAGAATGCGTGCTGCAGCATTTTGGACTGTCTGCAGTCTATGAAGGAGGGCAGAATGAAGACCAAAATAAAGTGAGTTGCAGTAATCCAGCCTCGAGGTCACAAAGGCGTGGATGAGCTTTTCCAGGTCCTTATGCGGAACATACTGCCTAGCCTTAGAGATGAGACAGAGTTGGTAGAAACTAGATCGAACTACAGCAGACACTTGTTTATCGAGTTTGAACGAGCTGTCAAGCAACACGCCCAGATTGCTAACAGTGTCAGAAAGGGAGCTGGTAAGGGGAACCAAAGGCATCACGAAGTTGGCCACGAGGAACGTTGCTGCCAAATACCACGATTTCAGTTTTCTTATCATTTAGGATAAGAGTGTTTGCTAGGAGCCATTCTTTGACCTCGCGCATGCACTCTTGGAAACAGTGCAAGGACAAAGCAAGATCATCAAAGGGAGTTTTTCCTTCCCACTGTCGCCAAAGTGCTTGCTCATAGGGGGTCATATGATTGTTGGGTTTTTCTCTGTGTGTATTATTGTACGATCTACCTTACAATATAAAGCGCCTTGAGGCGACTGCTGTTGTGATTTGGTGCTATATAAATAAAATTGAATTGAACTGAATTGAATGTACTGCATGGTAGAAATATACCCACAGAGTGTGCACTTTAGAGAGTTTTTAAATCATATCTTATTAACTGCTGACTCTGGTTATTATATTTGGGCCACTGGTGGCCCACCATCTGACTGGGGTGCTCTCACATCCTGTGTCAAACCAACTGTCAACAACCTTGGAATAAAAATTGACACAGCTTAAAATGGACAAACAGATAAATACAGTAGTGAGAAATGGCTTTCTAAAGTCAAAAGTTTTATCTCTTTTTGTGACTCAGAGAGAGTTTTACATGCGTTTATGTCCACTCGCCTTGATTATTGTAATGCACTGTATGTTGGTATTGATCCGGCCTCGCTATCATGCAAATGCTGCTGCTCGCCTGCTGACAGGGACAAACGTGAGCACATTACCCCTGTTCTTGCGTCTGTCCACTGGTTGCCTGTCCATCTTAGAATTCATTTTAACATTTTATTGTTTGCTTTTTAAGTTTTAAATGGCCTGGCTCCTTCTTACCTGTCAGACCTTCTACACCTGTCTCTCAGATCAACTGACCAGTCACTCATCGCTGTCCCCATGACTAGATTGAAACACCGGGGGACTGAGCTTTTGCTGTTGTGGCCCCCAGATCATGGAATAAGCCCCCCTCCATATTAGGCTGGCCCCAACACTTGAAATCTTCAAATCACTTTTGAAAAACAACTTTTTTCCGAGGCTTTTTAGGAGTCATAGTCAGCTTGTAGTCAGTCTTAGTCAGTTTTTGATTTCTTTTAATCTTCGTTACTTAGTTAATTCTATTTATTGTATATTTTATTCATGCATTAATATTTAATGATTCATTTTTTTTTCATGTATTTATTTATTTTGTTATTTAATTTTCTTTGTCTGTCTAATGTATGGTTTTAAAATTTGACTGTTTTTACTGGAAGCCACTTTGGTCAACCATGCTGTTTTTAATGTGCTCTATAAATAAAGTTGGATTGGAAGTACTGCATGGGAGAAATATACCTGACTCTAATAATACATACTGCTTGGTGAACTGACATGTACACATATGTACGTATTTGTACACGTATGACAGTAAAAGTGTGTTACTTTCTGTACCACCCTCCTGTGTCTTCAGTCTCTGCAGTGTGTTCCTCTCAGCAGGATGTGATGCAATAACAAAGACAGGAAGTCTAATGGCTCACCTGTCACCTGCAGCAGGAAGTCTTTGGTTTGCAGTCTCGACCCAGTCTTGTCAAACACCTCCAGCGTGTAGTTTCCACAGTCTTGGGTCTGAAGTCGGCTGAACTCAAGCGAGCCGTCAGGGAGCATCGAGCAGCGTCCGTGGGAGCACGTGCTCCGGTTCCAGTTCAGCAGCAGGTGAGGGATCTGAGTCCACCTGACGTCGTACCCGCGCGCCCTCGGGTCCCCCTGCAGGCCTGAGGGCAGCACGACGCTCGTGCTGCTGTTGGCAGACACTCTGATGATGTCTGCAGCACCAGCTGGGGTCAAAGGTCACAAACATTTCATTTTCAGCCCCATTATAACCATTTATGCAAACACTACATTACCCATGAACCCCTGCTGCTGCGCTTATAAATCAGACCAGCATCTGATTGGTTAGATTTTTAGGATATTTTTGTAGTTTTGTGTTCTGCAGACACAGAGCTCTGTGATTGGCTGTCATCAGAGAAGTGCATCTTGGGAGTTGGAGTTGTAGTAACCTGTTCTCTCATGTTTTTGCTGAAATCAAATGATCCCAGTTCATCGACTCATTTTCCCCTCACCCCCAGGGTGGGGCTACCTGAGGAGTCTTCCTGTTAAAATGGAGTTTTTCCTTTCCGCTGTTGCCAAGTGCTCGCTCATAGGGGGTCGTCTGATTGTTGTGGTTTTCTCTTTATCATTGTAGTGTCTTTACCTTGAAATGTAAAGCGCTTTGAGTCGATAGAAAAAACAATCAACACTAGAAACTGAGAACTAGAAAAACTTGGAAGCTACCAGAGAAACATGGAAGACACAGCAGGAGAGAACACAACCAAGAACAAGGCAAGACTGAGACAATAAATACACAGGAAAGTGGAGACAGCTGGGAACACAGCAGAGACAAATCAGGAGTGACGAGACAGAGGAAGCAAAGCTGAATGTAATGGGACGAGGGACTATCAAAATAAAACAGGAAGTAGCAGACACTGAGACCAAGACTGAGACAGATGAACTTGACAGCAGGACTGGAGATAAACATGAGGAGATGAAACACAAGTTGTGTTCAAATCCATGGGCTGCATCCTCCTGAGGACCCGACCTTTGCGGTGTACGTGGGCCGGGTCCTCAGAAGGTCGGGTAGGCCGGAGGTAAACAGCGGTGAAATTGGACGGTCGAGCCTTCAGATCTGCGTCACCGCTGTCTCGGAGGAGTTTAATAAACTCGGCCGTCTGCTCCTTGCTGTCTAAAATATAACAGGACACTGGAGTAAACTCGACCGTCTCACACTTCTGTTTAATCAGTTTTCTGTTCGACGTTTATTCAGCTGTGTGAAAACCACCCGGAGGATTAATAAAGTTTAATCGAATCTAATAACTTTAATCTTAGCCAAACAGATTTACTCACGAACAAATAAAACACTGAAAAAAGCCAAACAATAAGATTTTTAGGTTGTCTAAGTGACTATTATATTAATATTAATATATATATATATATATATACATATATATATATATATATATATATATATATATATATATATATATATGTGTGTGTGTGTGTGTATATATATATTTAACCTGAGTAGTGAAAGACCCCAGTGATCTGAAAATGATGTGCCGGGAGTTGTGCCGTTCTCGCCGGCTCTAGTGACCCTCGAGCTCCCGGCTAGCTATTGAGTTGGTGGGTAACAGACGTCTCTGAAAACGTCGAAGCACTTTTGCAAATATGTGATATCTTGATAAACCGAGCAGATATTTGAAGTTTCCACAGCTACTTTCTCGCCTGAAAACATGTTAAAAGTTTATTTTGTGACCCAGAAAGATTAATAAGAGTAATATTAAAACTTAGTAGCGGCCGCCATTGTTAAAAACTGGAGTTTGGCTGGGCCGCGCTATGAATTCTGGGATATGGTGGGCCACCAAGGACACACCCGACCCATCCTTCAAATTCGGGGAAAAGGAGGACGCATTTGTCAGCTGCATTTGGAGAAGGCTACGAACTTGGACAGCCTGTCGCGTCGCAGTGACATAATTAGACTACAAATGCGTCCTCAGGAGGATGCAGCCCATGAATTTGGACACCCCCACAGACACGAGAGCAGGAACAGGAAACAAGCTACCAGAGAAAAACTAAACCACACCGAGCTTCGAGTCATCTGTAAAATGCAGCAGTCAGAATTAACAGTCACACTGAACCGAACACGCTGGGCGACCGTGACAGGAAGCATTATCATGATTCTCTGTATGTAGCACAGTCCTACTTTTACCTGGGACGAGTGACCGCGAACATATTAGCTGCACGTTTAGCTTCTGTCAGCTTTAGGATTGAAGGTTTTAGCTCCATTGGTCTGATGGTGTTCCTGTCAGAGCTCTGAGGTCTGCTGCTAATGTTTCATATCAGAACTGTTTCTAGTTTCAGGTGTTTGCTGAACACTCGTTTCTGCTCTCTGCCTTTAACCTCGACGGCCTGTCACGATTGGCTCTGTGAGCTGTTTAATCATTGGCTGCGTCTGTGATCAGGCTCATTAATAATCTGAACTTTTGTGTTTGTTCAAAGAAGCCGAGGTCACTGACCGTCACTCTTCATCATCATCATCATCAGTAACCACACCACCACCAACATGGCTGCAGGCTCCGCCTCCTCAGCTGTCAGTCACTGTGAAGAGGAAACAGACACTTTAAGTGGTCAGAGAGTGTGTGTGTTTATATAAATACAGCTGCAGTGTCTGTTTCTGTGGCTCTTCCTGGTCATGTGACCTAAACCACAGCTCTCATAGGTCACGGCTCACATCTGCTTTCTGCTCTGAGCCTGTGGTCAGTCTAACTGTGTTATATTCAGAGCTGCTTCTCCTCAGATGACCCTTTGAGTGTTTGGTAAATGGACTGGTTCTTATAAAGCTCTATCTGAGCACTCAAAGTGCTTTACACAACTCGTTCACTCACACCATCACACCAGCACTTTTCTAAGCTTGTAGTGCTGTCTAACTAACATTAGTACACACATGGATGCATCGGAGAGCATACTGGGGTTAGTATCTTGGCCAAGGATATTTGGCATGCAGACTGAAGCAGACTGGGATCGGCCCACCAACCTTCCAGTTAGTAGCTGACCTGCTCTACCACCTGAGCTACAGCCAGCCCTGTAGCCTCAGCCTGTACGTGACACCACCAGCATCACCTGGTCTGATGGTGACACCCAGCTACTGTGTGAGCACCATTACAGTACATCCATCCATCCATCCATCCATCCCGCCATTCATCCATCCATCCATCCATCCATCCATCCATCCCACCATTCATCCATCATCCATCCATCATCCATCCATCCATCATCCATCCATCCATCATCCATTCATCATCCATCCATCCATCCCACCATCCATCCATCATCCATCCATCCATCCTTCATCCATCCATCCATCCATCCATCATCCATCATCCATCCATCCATCCATCATCCATCCATCCATCCTTCGTCCATCCATCCATCCATCCATCCATCCATCCATCCATCCATCCATCCATCATCCATCATCCATCCCACCATTCATCCATCCATCCATCCATCATCCATCCATCCCACCATCCATCAATCATCCATCCATTCATCCTTCATCCATCCATCCATCCATCCATCATCCATCCATTCATCCATCCATCCATCCTTCATTCATCCATCCATCATCCATCCATCCATCCATCATCCATCATCCATCCATCATGCATCCATCCGTCATCCATCCATCCATCCATCCATCATACATCATCCATCATCTATCATCCATCCATCCATTCATCATCCATCCATCCCACCATCCATCCATCCATCCATCCATCCATCATCCATCCATCCATCCATCCATCATCCATCCATCCATCCATCCATCCATCCATCCATCCTTCATCCATCCATCCATCCATCATCCATTCATCATCCATCCATCCATCCATCCATCCATCATCCATCCATCCATCCATCCATCCATCCATCCATCATCCATTCATCCTTCATCCATCCATCCATCCATCATCCATCCATCCTTCATCCATCATCCATCCATCCATCCATCATCCATCATCCATCCATCCATCCCACCATCTATCCATCATCCATCCACCCATCCATCCATCCTTCATCCATCCATCCATCATCCCACCATTCATCCATCCATCCATCCATCCATCCTTCATCCATCCATCCATCATCCATCCATCCATCCATCATCCATCCATCATCCATCCATCCATCATCCATCCATCCCATCATCCATCATCCATCTATCCCACCATCCATCCATCCATCCTTCATCCATCCATCCATCCATCCTTCATCCATCCATCCATCCATCCATCCATCATCCATCCATCCATCCATCCATCATCCATCCATCCATCCTTCATCCATCCATCCATCCATCCATCATCCATCATCCATCCCACCATTCATCCATCCATCCATCATCCATCCATCCCACCATCCATCCATCATCCATCCATCCATCCATCCTTCATCCATCCATCCATCATCCCACCATTCATCCATCCATCCATCCATCCATCCATCCATCATCCCACCATTCATCCATCATCCATCCTTCATTCATCCATCCATCATCCATCCATCCATCCATCATCCATCATCCATCCATCCATCCATCCTTCATCCATCCATCCATCCATCATCCATCCATCCATCATCCATCCATCCCACCATTCATCCATCCATCCATCCATCCATCCATCCATCCATCCATCAATCATCCATCCATCATCCATCCTTCATCCATCCATCCATCCATCATCCATCATCCATCCATCCATCATCCATCATCCATCCATCCCACCATTCATCCAGCCATCCATCCATCAATCATCCATCCATCATCCATCCATCCATCCATCCATCCATCATCCATCCATCCATCCATCCATCATCCATCCATCCCTTATCCATCCATCCTTCATCCATCCATCCATCCATCCATCCCTCCCACCATTCTTCATCCATCCATCCATCCATCCTTCATCCATCCATCCATCCATCCATCTATCATCCATCCATCCATCCATCATCCATCCATCCATCCATCCATCCATCCATCCATCCATCCAACCATCCATCTATCCATCCATCCATCATCCATCCATCCATCCATCCATCCATCATCCGTCCATCCATCCATCCATCCATCCATCCATCCATCCCACCATCCATCCATCATCCATCCATCCATCATCCATCCTTCATCCATCCATCCATCCTTCATCCATCCATCATCCATCATCCATCCTTCATCCATCCATCCATCCTTCATCCATCCATCCATCCATCCATTATCCATCCTTCATCCATCCATCCATCCATCCATCCATCCATCCATCCATCCATCCATCCATCCATCCATCTTTCCCTCTGTTCGTCTGTCCTCTGGACACTCTGGACACTCTCAGGTGAGATTAATAATCTCTCCTCATAGGAGGGTGAACCCGGGTCGGGTCCTGGTGCCAGACCTGAGAGGGAGTCTCAGCAGTGAGCTGTGGTGGCTCGGAGATCATCCATGGGGATAAAGCCAGTATGAAAGCTGAGTCTGGGTGCCATGGCAACAGCACCTCAGAGTGGTAAAAAGCCAGCAGTGACAAACATAATCATAATATAAATATAACCATGATGTAAATGTAATATAATGTAACATAGAAGTTGAAGTTGTGCACAGTGTGGGCTGCTTGTGGTTGGAGGGTCCGCCCTGCAGTCAGTGAGGTGCGTAAGCTGAAGCTCGCTGTGGTCAGAGGGGAAATAAGCTGAGACTGAAATGGAGCCGTGGGCGCCGGCTCACCAGCCTGCGGTGTCACTCTGACACATGAACAGGAAGTGAGCCCTGCAGCATGCACAGAGCACGCTCAGTGAGGCTGCTGCTGAGCCCACGCTGGTTTCAGTCTGTTCAGGTGAAGGTGTAGAGACTGCCTCCCCCCCCCCCCCCCCCCCCCCCCCCCTCACCGTGCTGTGAGACTGCAGAGGGGTCTCAATGCCCCTGTTCAATGACCGCCCCCACACCTCAGTGTGTATTATTAAACCACAGCCTCTCTCTGCAGACATGAGGGGAAGTGAGAGTGGAGCGTGTGGTCAACGCTGCTCGGCAGCATCAGCCCTGTGACAGGAACGTCTCCACACTGCGTCCATTTCTCACAGTCACGAATATCTGTGCACAGCTGCGCTCTGTCTGCAGGGTCGGAGGTCAGAGTTAGCATCATGCTATCAGCTCTGTGGGTTTATGGGAATCAGCTGATCGAGACTGAGGTTTGAACACAGCTGGATCTGTGTGTGTTTGAAATGTGTTGATAGTAAAAGCACTGCAGTGATGATGGAACGATCTTCTCCGGATCCCTCACAGCTCAGCCCAACATCTGGAACATCTGGGCTCCGCTGTTCGATCAGGTCCAGCTGCAGAGCTGCTGATGACGACTGTCTCTGAGACACGTCTCCTTCATCCCTGTAACCGTGGAAACCTGAACTGATGTCAAACTGAGAGCAGAGAGTCGGCCACACTGATGTTACTGACGGGTTCTAAAGGTTCTTTAAAGAACACAGAACAAATGAGACATCATGTCATCACAGCATCAGTGATCCCTGCACAGAGATGGATCCAGACAGTAAGCAGTTAAAGACGCCCTCAAGGACTTCAGAGAGGGTTAATGTTCAGGAAGAGAAGAAGAAGAAGCTCCCTGACGTCGTGTTCACGTTTCATCTACGTTACTTTCTGTCTTTAGTTTCTAGCTCTGTAGTCTCTTTCTCCTTAGTGACCACAGCACTTCCACCCTTGTTTATTATATTTTATCATGGTGCCCTTGTACACAGCCCCAAAGTGTTTCCTGTAACTCAAACTTCGTGTTCTTATATTTGTTTCTGTACTTTTGCATCTTTGTTGTTTTGCTACCTAATTTCGCTGTGAAAGCAACTGCACAATCACAATACTTAAGTTTATATTTTTATTAATTCACAGTTTGTCAGTCCAGTTTCTAGTTTACTGTTTCAGTTGAAATGTTTGAATTTAATTATTTATTAGTTGAAATAATAAAGTCTGACTCTTCTTTGTAATCATGTACAAGGTGTTTGGTCAAAAGCAGAATTAATAAACGCTGTCAGTCATGTGGACGTCCGTTTATCAGACAGATGAAGTTCAACCTGCTGTCACTCTTCATCACAGGCTCCTGTTATTAGATTTTATTAGATTGTAGTTCCTTCTCTAAAAACTCCAAATGATTCCAGTTTCCTAAACTCTGGTTTCTGTCTGAAGTGTCTGAGTGTGCTGACTGTGGCGTGGAGGCAGGCATTAGTCGTGGGGAGCGTTTCCTCACACAGACTCTGAGCCTCTCTGAGAACGTGCCCAACTCCTCCAAACAGCCACAGGAGCACATGAAGAAGAAGAAGAGATGATGGAGGTCCTACCTGTGAGAGTCAGAGGGTGTCAAAGAGCAGGTGAGCTGCAGAGGATCAGTGTGAAGGTCAGACAGCAGCGCAGTGACAGAGTGAGGAAGAGAGCGCCCACAGTTTCACGTCTGCACATCAAAGTCAGTGCCGGGCTCTTATTGTGGTGGGGTGAGTGCTGCTTTTATTGCAGTGGTCTGAGTCACGTGACAGGCTCCTCACACTCTGAGTGCACATCCTCAGTGTGAGTTCACAGCCTTCAGGTACAAACAGGTGAGGCCCACAGTGGACGTGTGAGGAAACATCGCCCCCTGCTGCCCAAACAGCACACCTGAATGAGCTGGTGTTGCTCAGCCAGAGCTCTGAGCTCTCCTCGCTGCACTGCACAGCTACACGGTTTAGTTTGTGTCTGAGTGTGTTGTTGGGTCTGAAGTACACTGGGACGTCGGGCTCGGAGAAGACTCTCCTGAGTGTCTCTGATAAACCTGCTGCATCAGGGATGATGATGATGTTATGATCCTCACTCGTTGGTGTCTGATCTTCTTTTCTCTGCATCTTTGCTGATTTGATGATAACCGCATGTTTTAAGAGCTTCCTTTACATGTGTGTGCACTTTTTTCTTTCCCTTCAGGCTTAGAGGGAACATTTTCTGCCCGATGTTGTAGGGTCCTGATTACTCCCAGTTTGTGTTCTTCTGGTCACAACTACAAACAACCATCATGGTGAAGATGACTGTGATGGACCGAGTTGAAAAAGCAGGAGTCATTACAGGAATTATCAGAAAAATGAGGGTTTTCATTTATTTGATCCCCCCAAAATTATCTTTACCAACCAAAAGATGCTGAGCTCATAAAAGAGGTCAAAGGAACAAAACTGAACTCAGCCAAACGACTGCCCAAACAAACATAACTGACCTAAACAGGAAATGACCAGTGATGGGAATAACGGCGTTACAAGTAACGGCGTTACTAACGGCGTTACTTTTTTCAGTAACGAGTAATCTAACTAATTACTATTCCTATCGTTACAACGCCGTTACAGTTACTAACAAGGAAACGCGGTCCGTTACTATTTTTCAACAAACAGACGGTTGAAGCTGTGTTCAGCTTACCGCATCTTATATCAGGTGCAGGAAGTAGCTGTAAGTAATCTGGGCGCTACAGCTTTAAGCAGCTGCGCGCTCCCGCGGACAGCAATCATGTATGGAGGACCACAAGAGCCACGCGCATCGAAATAAAAAATTCTGTGCTTAATTTTAATAAACTGATTTTTAAAATGCTTTTCAAGTCTTCATTTCAAAAAACATTTTCGAATTGCACTTTAATAAACTGCATTTCAAAATCCATTTCCCTTTCCTGTTCGCTCAGGGATTAACATGTGGATTAGCAGTTGGATTAACAACTTCATTTTAAAAATCCTGCTGCTATTCAAATTAGCCACACCGTGGGATGTAAGGAGCTCTCTGATTGGTTGGTCAGACACAGGCTGTCTGCCTGGATTTTTCTAGCTCATAGCTTCGCCCTGCTAAGAAGCGTGTGTGCTTGTACAAAGGCCGTTCAGCCTCGGGATTTACACTCGGCTCGACACGGATATGTGAAGAATGAAGGGACCCTGCAGCGAAACGGAGAGCTCAACCTCTGACTGAGTGCCTGTTTACTCAGTCTGACCACCTGTTGAAGGTAACGTGCTAACATGGCTAACGCTAGCATCACCGCACGTAGCCCCGTTATTTTAAGGTCATCTTAGTTTATGAAAGTTTTACGTCACAGCTGTACGAGCTAGCTACGTGTTTTGTAAGCTGCTGTGCTCTTCACAAATAAAGCTGGAAGCAGCTCAGACTGTTAGAACCAGCACTGAGGCCTGTTACATTTATACAGTGTTAGAGCAACGGCTGCAACCTACAGCCTTTAAACTAGTGATTAAAATGCTGACAGTAAACTCGTCAGTCCAGATGTTACCACATTACTTTGTGATACTTAGAGTTAAAACAACTGAGACAGGCTGATTAAAATAACAGCTGTCAGTTCTCTCATTCCTTATATCAAGACTGGAGATCACACTACTGATTTCAGTTCATTTAATATGTGAGTGCACAGATTCATTCTCAACTGGACATAAATGATGATCAAAGGTTGTATATATGATGAAGTCATCAAATCCCAGCCTCTAACACAGTGCGCTGAATCTTAGCTTTGAATGTCCAGTATATTCTAATCAGTGCAATGTAAGCATTCACTGAACCTACAGTATCTACACCTGTGTGGTAAAGACACAGATAATGAAATTTAATTATTAATACAATATACATCGTGAGAAACAAAAGCTGAAATTGATTGTTTAGTACTTTTCTCTGTATGCTCTGTGATTATAAAGGCCTTAAATTCTGTGATATATACTGTAAATGATTTTCACAGAGGTCTTAAAGTACTTAAATCACTGCTGATAGTCTGGTTGTTTATATTTTCACGTTTTTGTGTCTGTAGGGCTGTTTGATGACGATATGGGAGATGAGGACACACCCACATCTGTTCCATACTGCAGCCATGGATGGTGTTACAGCTCTGAGTCAGCTTTGGGCCATCAGACGCACACACTGGAAAACCAGCACCTGGACTTCATGCAGGAGAGACGGCCTCAGTGATGTACACTGAAAAAAATGCAATAGGGTGGTTGTTGAATTTGCATAGAATTACTTCATATATCCAGCATGACTAATTTAAATTTCACATCTAAACATATTTTTGTCTTTTAATTTTCACATATTCTTTAAGAATATTCATTCTTTTAGAATAAATCATGTTGAAAAGAAACAAGTTAGTCGTGTTTTATCCTCAAGCTCCGCCCCCTGGAAAGGAAAAATCGGCTGCACTGTCCGCCATTTTTGTCTCTCGCTTTGGAAAATCTACTACCATCTGGAGTTTTACACTTGAAGGTAAATAAGATTTTAAAGCTAACACATCAGTGAGAAAGAGTGTAGACCCTTTATATATGTGGACTTTTACTGGGGTGTTGTTATTTTACAGGTATGTGGGCTGTTTATCGAAAACCAGGAAAGGCCAATGTTAGGCTCCAGTTAGCTAATGGTAACCGAAATTATGCGATAAGCAAATTAGTAATTAACATATATAATGTGAGTTAATATTGTTTATATATTCTTTCAGTCTAAATTAACAGACTATTACAAACTTGCATTGGTGTCTGTAGTAAGTGGTGGTACCTGCAGTGTCTTAACCATTAAACAAGCTAATGTAGGGCCGGGATATGACTAGTTTGTTGAAACATGTCTGCTGCCAATGTGACTGCGCACACATGGTAACATTACCAGCACATAGCCACAGCCGCTATAAACATGCTAAAAGGTCAATCTAGCTTCTGTAGTCAGCAGCTGGAAGACTCAACACAGACCCAAGATTCAGTGTAACGGTTATCTAAATGTTGTGTGTCCTGTTTGTAAGCCCAGAAAAAGAAATTAAATAAAATGACGACCTTGAGCTTCAAGCTAATGTAAGCGTAATGCTATAGCATAAAGCTAATGCAATGATGAGGTTGTTAAATTAGTAAAAATATCCAACATGAATAATTTATATTTTTGGCCTAAACATAATTAAGTCTCACGCCTTTCACTTGTTTTAGAAGGATGTTCAGTCTTTTAAAACCAGTCATGTCAAAATAACAGAAAATAGTTATGTTTTCTGTTGAAACTCCACCCACCAGGGTGTGTTCTGCGAGGGAAAATTCACTGTGGCGGTCCGCCATTTTTTGTCTTCGCTTCGTTTACGTTTGGTGCTGAGCTTTACTTTGTCAAGGTAAACTGAAAACTACATGTTTGAGAGGAAACGAAGAGAACATCCATTAGATGGGGAAGTTTTTCTCATGAATTGCCGTTGAGCAACATAATAGAAAAAACAAGTCATTCCTTAAGTTAACTAACGATAATGCTAGCTTAAGCTGCGGGACAATATTATGTGCATTAGCTTTTTTTCAGAGTGTGCCCAGTCACATTCGCTTGTTTTTTTTCTCAGTGAATACAGACTAACAAACTTGTGTCCATTTAGTTAACTGGTTGTACCTAAAATGTTTTAGTTAAACAGTTAAACAAGCTAGTTTGCCATGAGTGGGCTCTGTGTGTGTGTGTGTGTGTGTGTCCGTTTATTTAGGGCATGACACCTATGCAGTACTCATTAGGAGAGGAAGTGCATGACGTGGGGCTTTATTTCATGTTCTGGGGCAGTGAATGTAATGTACTGATAACATGTTAAAGACACACAAAAACCCAACAAATTATTTTAACTGATTTATAGAGAGACTGAGAGGAGGGCTTGAAGAGATAAAAAAAAATGACAATATAAATATGTTAAATTTATTTTTTCTGTATCAATATATGGTGCTTATCCCTGCTGAAGGGCAGATTGGTGTTGCTTCAGAACAATTCTCTAGCGCTGTTACGTAGAGGTGTTACAGTTAAGGTTTTAATAACATTATTTTATTTACTAGTGAAGATTTGCATATGTTATCTCACATTCTGTAAGGTAAATTTTCTGGAAAGGTCAAATTAATTAATTTAACTAAGTATTAATGAAAGACCTTGATGTGTATATGACAATAATAGATGTAGTTTCTGGGTCATTTGGCAGAACTGCAAAATGGCCAGGAGGAGGCAACTGCTGTGGTTGCAAACAGGCTTTGGGTGGTATGGAAGTAAGGGCAACTATGGAACTGCTCAGCAACATGGGACCCATAGCTAATAAATAGTAATATGACAAAAACAACAACTTTGTGTGGATTTAACCTTGTGAGGTCTGAGATTTTGACAGCATTTTTATGTGACAACTTCTCTTTTTAGATAAATGCAGAGTTTAAGCGCATTACCACCATGCCACTGCAGTCCAGATTACTCTCGCAGATAGATGTGCTATCTGACAAACTAATAAAGGTCTTCAAAAGGCGAGGAGGACAAAGAGGAAGAAGACTTCAGAACATTCTGGAGCCCACGGCCCAGGTAAGGAAAAAAAAAATTGTGTATAGACTTTAGGGAAAATAATAATTTTAACAAAATGCTGCTTGTCACTCTATGCCAGGAGTATGTTGAAAATCACCTGGGATTTTCACAATTTACCATGGGTGCGGTTTTTTTTTTTTTCTTTTACCTGCATTAGAACTATGTGTGGAGTTCATAGTTGAACACCTCTCTATGCTCTGACAGGATTCTGCTTCGTTGCATGGAGATTTCACTGCAGAAATGCATTACCTTTTTAAGCATTCTGAGGACTCAAATCACATGCTGTAATGAATCCATTTTTGTTCACCTAATGTGTTAATGTTAACATTTTTTGGAATAGTGACACAGATTAAAATAAGATTTGGTATAATGTTCTTTGACCAGTGTTCTGTTTAATTAAATTTTGGATTTCTGTATTTTCTAGGCCACAGATGAAGCCATTATCCAACGATCTAATAAGGAAACAACCATGGGAATTTACATCATAAAGTCAAGAGATGCCAATGGCAGCCCTGAGGACATCGGGATAGTCCTTGAAGGCCAGAGAGTCTGGCAGGATTTGGATAACTATACCCTAGCAGCTGCAATGCTGTTTAGACTAATGTACACTTTGAACCTCACCTACCCACTGGAAAAGTATACCTTCGAGGTATTATAGAAACTGGTTCTGGAGCTCAAAAGGAACAGCCTTTCAAAGAAGGCCCAGGTTTTCAGGACCAGACTGTACGATTGAACAGTTTTCCAGTTATGATGTGGGAACAACATGTTTACCTCTTCGAATATGTACCATCCTTTCTTTTAAGCCAGCACTGGTAAAGTTGCAGTACATAGTGAAACTTATTTTTCTGGCACTTTTCAACTTGGGGCCTTTATTACTGCAGTGTTCAGTGTTCACTTTTCAAGCCATGGCTATTGAAAAAAAATTCAAACTTTGAATGTCCATTGTTCTCAATGGAAATGGTGCCTTGCACCAATTTCACCAGTTTGCAATTTTTTTCCCAAGGTGCACCACTACAAACAGATTGCATGGTCTAGTATTAGTGATTGTGATGTTTAGTGATAGAAGCAAGCCAATACTAATCAGTTTAGGTCTCTTGGTTTTGTGCCTGTGGGTTATAATGTTATTTTAAGTCTCTTCTTTGTGTCATTTTAATAATTACACCCCTGTTGCCATATTACCTTATGGCTCTTACATTTAAAAAACTATTTTTTACATAAGCGGGATGTCATAAGGCCCCACAATGTTGAATCCAGGTTACAGCAGATAACTTTGAGGAATGTTGTGGAATGTTTTTCAAGAGATGCATTGTACAAATATGACTCATGTATATTTTGGAAGCCTGAATTGAAAGTCTATTGTTACAACTGTGTAGTATTTTCAAAAATACAGGTCATTGTTCAAAAATGTTTTGCTTATTTCTTTGATTGAAGAGAAAGTGTACAGTACATACAGTAAGATCAGCCTTAATTTAGTTTTATTTATTGAACACTCAATTATATATTAGATTATATATTAGAAATTTGTTATAAAATAAAATAAGCTTACCATAAAATAATCTTGTCAATATAACACATAGTAGTCCAATACAATTAACACAAAAAGTTCATGTCTGATAAACAAGTGGTTTCTATAAATATTTGACCGGAATGAAAAACATAACAACAACATAAAAAAGTCATGTTCATGTTACCAGATAAATGTGTGCAGGTATAACATGAAAAACTCAGGTTAACCAAACATAACTTAATTTCGTGCAACCGATTACAATAATTTTTTTATGTTTATCCCACTGATTATTTTTTTCAGTGTAGGTTCATAAGCGAGTTCAAACATTTCTGGCCTCTTATCACTTAGATTCCTTAATCTTAAAAGTGAATGCATTTAAAGCAGGAACTGCACACCTAGCCATCAGAAGTCTGGCAGCATGAGTACTGTAAAGTTTTGTAGGGTCCTTGTTAAAAATTCCACAAGCACCACATTTGTCATATACAGTTCCATTTTGTACAGTACATTGTTGAAATTATAAATTATATATTCTAGTTGTCCACTTGTCAGTAATTTTTGAGTAAATGGATGTCAGTGATAAATCAGTGGTGATTCACCTGCAAATGTTTTTAACAAACTTTGTTTTTTGTAGAATTCATCAGCAGCTGTGGAGAGATGCATTTGAATATCTTCTGGTTCCACTTTTCCTAACCTGGAAGCTGAGGATGGCTGATTCCTGACAAGGACACACACCTCAGCGCTTATCATGGGTGTTACATCCTCCGTGCAGCAATTCCAGAGAAAACGAGAGAGCAACGACCACTCATTAAGATCAGACAGAAATCTGTCCCTTTCTGGCAGCTGTGGAAACTTCCTGTTGCATGTTCCATTCTCTAGGGCAGAAATACCGTGGTAACTCGCACATCTCATGGAGGAATAAACCACATACACGTTGTTAGAGTTTCACATCAGAGGCACACGCCTTCCTTTGCGCCATCATTTATTGAACACACACTTCCGTATTTATACCTTTCAGATTAAGAGCACATACATATATGATAGAGCAACACCCCCACTTGCTCTTAACACTGTACATTACTCATTTACATGATATACATATTTACATGACATTCACATATTAACATTTATGTTCCAAACAAAATATGCGTAAATTTATCTATTTTCACTTTACTTACAGACTTAGTCATGATGTCTGCTACCATGTCTTCTGTTGCACAATATTTAACTTGTACTTCCTTCTCAGTTGTAGCAGACCTAATAAAATGATACTTGACATCGATGTGTTTACATCTTTGACGGTTTATAGGATTTTTGGACAATGCAATTGCACCTTGATTGTCTGCAAGAACGGTAACTGGTGAATAGTGCCTTTTCATGTCCATGCCATTAAGTAGCTGTGAGAGGTATAAGCTTTCTTGTACTGTGGCGGCCATTGCCATGTACTCTGCCTCGCACGTTGACAGAGCTACTGTAGCTTGCTTCCTGGTTTTCCAGCAAATGACTGGCCCATTTTTGGATAGTACAAAACAATAACCCGTTGTACTTCTCCTGTCACTCAAATCTGTGGCCCAATCTGCATCGCTGTATGCTATAAGATTTAGGTTTCCTTCTGTCCTTTTATAGCACAGCTCTTTGTTTAGTGTCCCCTTAAGGTAACGTAATACATGTTTTGCTGCTGTCCAATGATGCTCTTTTGGCTCAGACAGAGATTGTGACAGTTTACTCACTATCCAACTCAAATCTGGTCTTGTACATGTCATTAAGTAAATCAAACTGCCCACTAATTCTCTATATTTTCCTGAATCAACTGATTCACCATGTGCATCAAAGTCATTTTTGAGTTCACAAGGAGTAAAACGTGGCTTACAGTCAGACATTTTGAACTTTTCCAGGACTTTTGTGACGTGCCGTGTCTGGTTTAGTCTTATCTCATGGTTCTCTTGTATACAGTCAATACCCAAGAAATGTTTGAGCTCACCAAAATCCTTCATTTTAAATTTCTCATTCAACATTTGTTTCACGTTTCCGATAGCGTCTTCATTGTTGGCAGCTATGATTACATCATCAACCCAGATGATAAGAATCACTGTCTCACTCGCTGTCTGTCTGGAATATACACAATGGTCTACAGGATTTTGTTTGTAACCTTTTTCACATAAATGGTCATGTAACATCTTATTCCAGTTCCTGCCAGATTGTTTCAAACCATATAGTGATTTGTTTAGTTTGCAGACCAGTTTTTCACCTGTGTCTGATTTTACTTCAAAACCTTCTGGTTGCTGCATATACACCTCACAATCGATTGGGGCGTGCAAATAAGCAGTCTTCACGTCCATTTGATGGAGTTTAAAGTTGTACTGTACTGCTAATTGCATCAGAGTACGCACTGATGTCATATCTGCAGTCGGCGAAAAGGTTTCTTTGTAATCAATGCCTTGAACTTGGCTATAGCCTTTAGCAACATATCTTGCTTTAAATGTTTTAGTCCGATTCGGGTTCTCTTTTATCACATACACCCATCTCCCTCCCACTGCATTTTTACCTTCTGGCAGCGTGGTTAGAGTGAATGTATTATTGTCTTTCAAAGATCTCATTTCATCTTCCATAGCGTCTGACCAACACTTAGAGTTCGATGACTGCATAGCTTCTTCAAATGTCTTTGGTATGTTATACATCACCCTGTAACAGTAATCTACAGTCAGCGATGTTTGGTCATCTTCTGCAGTTTGGACATAATCTTTCAGGTAATCTGGCCTTCTCCTGTTTCGTTTAGGATATCGTTCAGACTCTGTTCTGTCACTCTGTTTGTCTGAGTTTTGTGTGTCATTTATGCCATTGTCCTGAATGTCACTTTCAGGTTCAGAGATCGTACTTTCATTTGATCTCTGGTCATTCCCTGTTTTGTCCATTCTAACGGGGTACTGCAAGATGTCTCCTGGAGTCAAATCATTATCTCCATCGTCATCATCCTGAATAGTCTGGGTTTGGTGCTCAACTACACTTTTAGTGAGGAACTTGACCAACCTATGTCTAAGAACTCGTCCTGTTTTAGGGTAGTAGATTAGATACGACAGACTGTTTTTATCGTAACCCACAAAAACTCCTTCGTCACATCTCGCATCTAACTTCTTTTTGTTGTGTCCGTAACCGTAGCAAACTGATCCAAAAATCCCCATCCTCGACATGTCTGGCTTCTTCCCTGTCAGCATGTAATAAGGGGTTTGCTTTGTGTGTCTGTTGTAACACCTATTACGAATTACTACGGCAGTCATAACAGCATAAGTCGATAATTTCTTTGGCAGGTTACTTTCAATCAACATACACCGTGCCATTTCAAAAAGTGTTCGCCATTGTCTCTCGGCAGTCCCATTCTGATTAGGTGAATACGGCGCTGATGTCTCATGCTTTATCATGTTTTTGTTTAACAATGTCTGAAACTCTTTAGATGTAAATTCAGTTCCATTGTCTGATCTGATTCTCTTTACTTGCCCATAGGGGGCGACGTCTGCCAAAAATCTTTCAGTTGCTTTTACGGTGTCACTTTTAGCCTTTAAAAAGTACACAAACATTGTGCCTGAGTAATCATCAGTAAATGCTAACGTGTACCTGAACCCGTCTTTAGCTTCTGGTTCTATCGGTCCAGCTAAGTCAGTGTGCACTAGTTCTAATGCTTCTTCTGCTCTTTCGTCAGGCTCTCTATTCCTGGTTTGGATAAATTTCCCTTTTATACACACTTCACAGTCTTGGTAATGTTTAGCTTTACCTTTTATTTTCATACCCTCGGTAATGTTCTCTAGTTTAACCAAGTCTTCATAGTTACAGTGGCCGAGGATTTTGTGCCAAGTTTCTACATCATGACAGCCATTGCATTCATCGTTGTCAACATAATGATCAGATGTAACACTGTTCAAATAGTATAGGCGTTCATATTCACTTATCTTAAACCTTGTCCCGTTCTTATGGATAAGCTGGTTGCAGCCCTTCTTGAAGGTTACTGAGGCTCCTTTGGCCGTCGCCGCCTGGACCGAGAAGATATCTTGCGGGTAAGAGGGAATGTAAAGCGCTCCCTCCAGTGTCGCCTTCACCTTCCGTCCCTCGCTGTCTTGTAGATAGACCTCCACATCTCCCCTCTTCAGTGCGACCCCACTCGTCCTCGTCCCGTCAGCTAACTCCATGAAGTGTCTTCCAGGTGTGAATGTCTCATCAAAACTTTTGAATCTCTGAATGTCCGTAATAATGTGAGAAGTAGCCCCTGTATCAACCATTAGGCCTCTCTGTTTCAGCCCTTGATTTCCACAGTCGTTAGCTTTGAACACGAAACTATGATCTTCTGCATCAGTTACGTGTTTAGCAGTAATCTTCTTTCGTCGGCGACAGTCGCTGTCCTTATGCGTTGAGCTTTTGCAGTAACCGCACCACTGCTTCTCTTTTTGTTCTTTCCTTTCGGCCTTTGTGTAACACTCACGTGCTATATGACCCTTTTTCTCACAGTTGTAACATATGATTTCTGCATTGTCTCTCTCTTTCTTCCAGTTATTTGCCTTCATCACATTATCTTCAGAACATGTGGCCTTTTCGGTGCTCTCGTAGCTTCTTAATTTAGCTTTAAATTCACTAAATGTCATTGCTTTGTCACTGTGGGTTACGTGTATGGAGAACGGCTTGAAAGATTCAGGCAACCCTTTTAACACCATTGCAATAAGCAGTCCATCACTTAATGTCTCTTCTGCATTCCTCAGAGCTGTAATGGCAGTCTCAGCCCTTATCATATAGTCTGTGACGCTCTCACTGGGCATTTTCTGTAGCGACGTTAGCTCCGTATACAGGCTAATCACACGTGGTGTCCCCTTACCGGCGTAGTGCTCTCTCAGAATTTTCAACGCTTTCCGTCCGTCATCCCTGGCATCTCTCATCACGAGTGAAAGACTTCTATCATCCAATACTTGGATTAGCTCTGCATAAGCTACTTCATTTTTTTCATCCAAGTCCTTGTCTTCTTCTTCCGACTCGCCGGGCTCGTCCAAAATGGCGGCCTTTAGCCCAAGTAGCCGCAGGTATCCCAGGAATTTTGTTTCCCACAATTCGTAGTTTCTCTCGTCGCCGTCGAAGCACAGACGGTTCCACCGGCTTCCCACATCCCTTCTGGGCCCGTAACCTGTTGCATGTTCCATTCTCTAGGGCAGAAATACCGTGGTAACTCGCACATCTCATGGAGGAATAAACCACATACACGTTGTTAGAGTTTCACATCAGAGGCACACGCCTTCCTTTACGCCATCATTTATTGAACACACACTTCCGTATTTATACCTTTCAGATTAAGAGCACATACATATATGATAGAGCAACACTTCCAATAAGAAAGTTTGCATTCTTAGAACAATGCTGGGTCGTGTGTGATGTGTCATCATATGAGGATATTACATTTTGCCTTAATTCTGCTCAATTAAGTGTTTTGATCGTTGAGCCAATATGGCAGCTTTGTATTGTGCTGCAAGTTAAAACTCATTGTCCTCATGAGCACAGCATCTAACAACTCTCCTTAAAAAAGTCGATTGACTTTAACTGGACCAGTGGTTCTTAACCTGGGTTCGATCGAACCCTAGGGGTTCGGTGAGCCGGTCTCAGGGGTTCGGCAGAGCCTCCACCGCAGAGGTCACAGAGGTCCAGACACACCCGAATTATCGTGTAAATTTGTGATGACACGCCCCCTTCTGGCCATCACTGGCTGCAGACTGTCATGCTACACTGCTTGGCCAATCAGGGCTGCGGGGAATGTAGCGCGCGCAGTAGTCAACAGGTGAATGTAGTGGTAGTACTTCGTGTGATTTATTTTAACATTTTAATCCATACTAACTATGTCGGGCAAAAGAAGAAAGTTGTCGGACGAATATGTACAGTATGGATTCACATGTATCACGGAACGTGATGGGAGTGAGCGTCCTATCTGCATGATTTGCAACGCCAAGTTGAGCAACTGTAGTCTCGCACCGGCAAAACTAAAGGAACACTTCTTGAAGCTGTATGGAGACGGGGAATACAAGAACACAACACTTGCTGAGTTCAAGGTGAAGAGAGCCAGATTTGGTGAAAGGCCCACTCTGCCTGCTCTTGGATTTGTAGCCGTTAACAAACCGATCCTCACAGCATCGTACGAAGTTGCTTACCTGATCGCAAAGCAGGGCAAGCCACACACCATTGGTGAAACACTCGTGAAACCAGCTGCGTTAAAGATGGCGAATCTGATTCTCGGAACAGCGGCCGAAGGTAAATTATCCCAAATTCCTCTTTCAAATGACACCGTCAGCGACAGAATAGAAGACATGAGTAAAGACATCTTGGCTCAAGTAGTCGCTGATCTGATTTCAAGCCCGGCAAAATTCAGCCTTCAGCTCGATGAGAGCACAGACGTTGCTAATCTAAGCCAGCTTACTGTTTTTGTGGACTATGTGAAAGATGACATGATAAAAGAAGATTTTTTATTTTGTAAGCCTCTTACAACAACAACTAAGGCAGCCGATGTGAAGAAGCTTGTGGATGACTTCTTCAGAGACAACAATCTTTCATGGGACATGGTTTCTGCAGTTTGTACGGACGGAGCTCCAGTCATGCTAGGAAGAAACTCTGGCTTTGGTGCGCTAGTAAAAGCCGATGCACCACACATCATTGTGACTCATTGTATTTTGCACAGGCATGCATTGGCAACAAAAAACTTTCCTCCAACAATTGCAGAAGTATTAAAAACTGTGGTGGAATGTGTGAACTATGTGCGAAATAGTGCTCTGAGGCACTGCATTTTCAGCGCATTTCAGCTAAGAAAGCCCTGGATTTTTTTATACCATTTGTTACAACATATCTTTGCAAGCAATCCTTTTCGACGATGCTGGACATAAAAACAAAGAAAAGGAACAGACTTTTCTGTGAAAATGACATGAGACTGGCACTTGCCAAGGTGAAGCCACGCATATCTGAACTGGTCTCTCAAAGGCAACAGCAGAAGTCACACTGATTTGCAGGTATGTAATTTCTTGTAAGTTCATGCATTGTGTTGGTTTTGTTCTTTGAACAAGGTGATGTTCATGCACGGATCATTTTGTGCACCAGTAAAAAAACATATCTATGTCTTGAATTTGAAAAAAAAAAATTTCACTAAAGAGGGGTTCGGTGAATGCGCATATGAAACTGGTGGGGTTCGGTGTCTCCAACAAGGTTAAGAACCACTGAACTGGACACAATGGTTTCCAAATGGGAGATACATTCATCACTCATCTGTGACACTGGAGAAGTCACCTGAGTGAGTGATAAAACAATTTCCTATGGAAAATCCAGAGGAACTAAACTTTGTTGTTGTTTCTTTGGGCTCAATTTCAGCTCTAGCAGCATCTCTCAGAAGAAAACTGTTTTGCCAATAATCAGATGAAAAGATTGTTGAACCAGGTGGTATTCTCTGGAGTTTAAGACCAAACTCAAACAGTGAATTGACATTAGACTGGAATTAATAAGATGAATAGAAATACTGCTGAAGCTGAATGATTCATTCATGTGCGTGTATATATATATATATATATATATGACTTTTTTTCCCCAATTCACCAGGTCTGTAAAGTTCAGTATGACTGTGGTACATGATATACAAAAGAATAAATACAGAAGAATAAAAACTTTATGTGAATAACTTTACTCTTCTTAAAATTAACTCATAAAACAAGTAAAAGTACAAATGTGTACAAGTTAGAGACTTCCTCAGTAAGTTTACACTCTTTTGGAGTGATTTTAATTATGTGTTAAAGGAGAAAGAGATTAGGAGGTAAAGTAGAGGATGCAGAGTCCATCATTGAGGCCGTCTCTCCTGCATGAAGTCCAGGTGCTGGTTTTCCAGTGTGTGCGTCTGATGGCCCAAAGCTGACTCAGAGCCGTAACACCATCAATGGCTGCAGTATGGAACAGATGTGGGTGTGTCCTCATCTCCCAGAGGAGTCCAAATCGTCATCAAACAGCCCTACAGACACAAAAACGTGAAAATATAAACAACCAGACTATCAGCAGTGATTTAAGTACTTTAAGACCTCTGTGAAAATCATTTACAGTATATATCACAGAATTTAAGGCCTTTATAATCACAGAGCATACAGAGAAAAGTACTAAACAATCAATTTCAGCTTTTGTTTCTCATGATGTATATTGTATTAATAATTAAACTTCATTATCTGTATCTTTACCACACATTTACCACACAGGTGTAGATACTGTAGGTTCAGTGAATGCTTACATTGCACTGATTAGAATATACTGGACATTCAAAGCTAAGATTCAGCGCACTGTGTTAGAGGCTGGGATTTGATGACTTCATCATATATACAACCTTTGATCATCATTTATGTCCAGTTGAGAATGAATCTGTGCTCTCACATATTAAATGAACTGAAATCAGTAGTGTGATCTCCAGTCTTGATATAAGGAATGAGAGAACTGACAGCTGTTATTTTAATCAGCCTGTCTCAGTTGTTTTAACTCTAAGTATCACAAAGTAATGCGGTAACATCTGGACTGACGAGTTTACTGTCAGCATTTTAATCGCTAGTTTAAAGGCTGTAGGTTGCAGCCATTGCTCTAACACTGTATAAATGTAACAGGCCTCAGTGCTGGTTCTAATAGTCTGAGCTGCTTCCAGCTTTATTTGTGAAGAGCACAGCAGCTTACAAAACACGTAGCGAGCTCATACAGCTGTGACGTAAAACTTTCATAAGCTAAGATGACCTTAAAATAACGGGGCTACGTGCGGTGATGCTAGCGTTAGCCATGTTAGCACCTTACCTTCAACAGGTGGTCAGACTGAGTAAACAGGCACTCAGTCAGAGGTTGGCTCTCCGTTTCGCTGCAGGGTCCCTTCATTCTTCACATATCCGTGTCGAGCCGAGTGTAAATCCCGAGGCTGAACGGCCTTTGTACAAGCACACACGCTTCTTAGCAGGGCGAAGCTATGAGCTAGAAAAATCCAGGCTGGCAGCCTGTGTCTGACCAACCAATCAGAGAGCTCCTTACATCCCACGGTGTGGCTAATTTGAATAGCAGCAGGATTTTTAAAATGAAGTTGTTAATCCAACTGCTAATCCACATGTTAATCCCTGAGCGAACAGGAAAGGGAAATGGATTTTGAAATGCAGTTTATTAAAGTGGAATTCGAAAAAGGTTTTTGAAATGCAGTTTATTAAAGGATAAAGGAAGATATGGCCAGATTTGCCATTTGGTCTCAGCAGTTTTTTCACAACTGAACCGGTTGCATCAAAACACACAGTTGGGGGAGATTTTTTTGACAATGTCTTGTAAACATGCATCTGTGTTTGACTCCAGTAGTGACAGAAAAACCTGTCCAGTCCAATATCTCGGATGCTACCACAGTAAGGAACACTATATTTTAACAATTGCAGAGATGCAATGGGGTCCTTATCTCCTAATTCCAAGTCTTTTCTCTCTTGTTTGGCTTTTCGCAGAGTGGCCAAATTTGGAAGGTGACTTGGCTCAGGATCTCCAACATCCATCAGATCTGCTGCCTTCGCTGACCTCCATACAGCCGGTTCCATTCTGCCCTCACACAGCTCTTTAGCGATCTGTTCACGCAGGTTTCCAGACATGAACCGCTTGGAGTGGCCAGTGTGCAGGGAGAGATCTGTATTTCTCATGAAACACTGGAGCACCATTGGAGTATTAATTGCTGGCTGTCTGTCACATGACATTTCTAACTGGCCATGACACTCCTTACAGTCGCCTCTGATGTCCAGATAATTATTGTTGACAGTTGGATGGACCTGTGCTCTTCGGAACACAAGTGTACATGTATTTTTGATCTTCTTCCATATAAGATCGTTGATGATATGAGTCCAAGTGCCAGGTTTCAAAATTGTGTATTCTCTTTTTTGGGTAGGAGAAAACTTGTCATTGTATTCAACCTTTTCAGGAATAAATTTAACCCAGTCCTCAAAAGGGACTTCTAGTTCAAAAGCTTGACAGTTTTCTTGTCCAGGAGAAATGCAACGTGACTCTAACTCTCCTTCACTATTACTTTCCTGATCACTGATTTCCAAAGCTGACCAGATGTTGTGTCTATTTAGCTTCACAAAGGTGTACAGGGCCTTTGCTGACATCTTGTCTTCTAGCTGCTGACTCAGCTCTTTCCAGACTGATGCAGCTGGAGTGGCTATTTTGCCATTTTGGACTATGGCCTCTTTTGAATTGCAAAGAATTGCAAAAATGGAAACCTTGTCTACAGATGGCTTTCGAGGCATCTAAATTAAAAAAACACACACTATGATTATGATGGAGCAAAACGTAATTTCTGACCTATATAAACAGCCAGGAGCAACCCCTACCCCAAGTTCTCCACCAATCTACACTTTCATATTTTGTGGAATTATTGTTAAGATGGAGCTATTGAATTTGTCAGTTTATTAAATTGAGTCTGAGTGTTTAACCCAGGGGCGATTCTAGGATTAGAGCTTTGGGGGTGCTGAGCACCCAGAGAGCTGCCCAGCCAGGCAAGATAAACTTTACACGTCACAATGAGACTTCTTCCCTGTCTCTGTCAGTCCCTGCATCCTTAAATGTCTCCAGTTGTCCCGAGTTCTCTCTGACTGTCTCCTTGGTGCATTTAAACCCCTGTTCCTCCCTGTCCTCATCGTCTGTTGTCTTCATCTCCGTTATCAGTCATCATAATTTTACCATCTCTGTGCAAGTCTGCAAATTTCTTTCTTAAATAATAAGATTCTTAAATTCAACAAGTCTCTCTGTGCCTGGGTCCTCGTCACAAAACATGACATCACTGTTTTGTACATTTTAACACAATTTAATCCCCACATTTGAGAAAGAAAGGCAAAACACTTTTTTTGAAAAGTCTGTAACAAAACCATCAAATCTGATAAAGGTTATTTAAATGCTGCAAAAGAATCGATTGGAATAAAAAAAAATACATATCCTAACCTTAATTACTGTGGGAAAATAATGAATGATGCTCATAGTGAGTAAGAAGTAAACTGAGTGCATTTGGACAGAGATTCACTTTTAATGTGTATGTATAATATAATACAGATACATAAAAAACACTCCCAAAACAGAATAAATTATTAAAAATAAAAATCTTTACTGCAGATACTAATTTTACTAATTTAATAATACTAATTTTGTGTTGTAAGATTTATGAGTTTCATGCTTTCATAGTGGTACTTGGGAGAGCTTGACATTTTTATCAGGTGGTACACACTGTAAAAAGTTTGAGAAACACTGATAAGTGTATGTGTGCTTTTGGAAAACATTTAAAGCTGCTGCACAGAATCTTTGAAACAAGCTTAAAACACTTTTAGAATATAAACAGAGCATCTGCTTCTCTTTACAGCTCCTCACTCCACCAGGGCTGTTTGGCACTTTCTGATACTGTACTGCGGCAGTCATACAGACAACTGGACGGTCCAAAAGTTGGCCTACCTATTACTGGCTGAGGTTTTAGTAGAGTTGTGACTGAACCACATAAAATATATCATTAATTTTAATCTCCCCAATCAATGATAATGTTATGTTGGAATGTTGTTAAAGACGGTCAAAAATGTTTCAACCCAGTTTGTTTTGCAGATTCTGTAAAGCAGCTTTAATATAGGGAGAACACAACTTCCAGACTGTATGAGTAAAATCAGGTTTTTTCTCTTTGTCAGTTTAACAGTTTCTGTTTTGCCCGTCACTGTTCCCTGTCTGTTTTCTTACCTGGTTCTTCCTGACCTTGTACTTTCTCCTCACGTCTTTCCTCTCTCCCTCTTTGGACTGACAATCATACACAAATAGATTGTATTCAATTAGATGAAAAATTACATTAATATGAAAAAATACTATTAAGATCACTAATAAAAAAGTCCTCTCTCAGTCTACTTTCAACCAAAAGGCAAATAACCAAACCACATGAACATCTAATAAAAGATATAAATATTGAAACACTGATCCAACATTATTTTTTATTGACGGATCATTTGATTTTACACTTTTACCTGAATGTGGCTCCTGTTCTTGAAAAAACTTCCTTATATCCCTTATGAACCTGGCTGTCTCTCTGTACACACACACACACACACACACACAACATGAGTTATAAGGTTAATGGGCATCCAGTCAGTTAGCTAGTTAGTATCCATTTCAAACAGGACAGTGGTAACAACAGTAGGCTACGGACAATGTTAAGTTTTAGATTTTAAATAGGCTGTATACATTTCAATGGGAGCAACAGGACGGTCAAATGTCGCTGATTTTACTACAGAGCAGGACGGATTGTAGGGTAGCAAACATCGTCGGAAAATATGTTTTCAACACTGCAGGTTACCTGGGTGTAATGTTTTTCAGCTAAAAAGAAACATGTTATGACTCCTACCAAACTATATAAAGAGTAACTGAAGGTTAAATGCAGCTAATATGTCCTGTTTTAAGCCAGGCACTTACACCTCCGCTCCGCTGCGTCTCAGCCACCATGGCTCTGGCAGCAATGGACTGAACGGAGCCAGAGCAGCGGAGAGCCGAGCTGGAACAAACCATTTTGGGAGGGGGGGTTATCTATACTTCTGTTGTTAAAATGTTATGTCTCAACCAAGTACTGTATGGTTTTTATATTTTTAGCAGTGTGTCACACAGACAGCAATTTTTGGGGGTGCTGAAGCACCCCCAAAAATGGGCTAAAATCGCCCCTGGTTTAACCCATTAACATGTACTGTACAGCACTTTAATCCAGTGTGCTACATGTTTTTAAAGTGCTTTAGGAACTTTTTTCTTGGACAGTTTTGAAAATGTTTAACATTGAAAAAAAAATCCCTTTGATCCAGACAGTTAGCTATATCATGTATTAACTCAGTAACTAAAACCTCAGTATTTTAAATGTAAGCTTACCTTGTTCAGAAACCAGATGTAACACGCTGTTCTAAGAATCCTTCAGACACAGTAATGCCACATAATAGTTTTTTCTGCCAGAAAATGTGTATTTGATGCAAAAGACTGCTAGCTTGTTTGTTTCTCAAAAAGTGTTCATGGGAGTGTAAAATGTTCAAATGTAGTTTTCAATAAAGTTTTTTTAATCCACTCTAAAAAAAAATACTCAAGCATTTGCATCGTAGTTGTATAAACAAAAAGTGATTGAAGTAAAGAAATTGAAGTTAAAAAAATACACTCATTACAAATTTAGCTGATTAAATACAACAAGAGCTTTTTTTAACAGAACTTTATTGAACAAGTGAACACACAAAGTGAAAGGTCATTTGAAAAAGACATTTTTCAGCAGTAACACCATAACAGAATATCTCATATCATAGCAATAATGTTTAATATCTCAAAAACCGTAGCAGCACAAACGCTCATTTTACCTGCACAAATCTGCACAAACGTAGCACTAATAAAGTAGACCACTTTGGCCCGTTTTGGAGCAGTCTGGGGGGATGGTGACCTTTGAATGACCTATAAAATAATGTTTAATATCTCAAAAACCGTAGCAGCACAAACGCTCATTTTACCTTCACAAATCTGCACAAACGTAGCACTAACCGCTCCGCCTATTTGCCTTTACGTTTCAAGTGGGTGGGGGGTCAGCTTCACTCTGCTCTCACAGCATAGCACAACACCTGGAGCTAAGGGGCAAAACAATTGCAGGAGTGCTGCTGTTTGACTGAGGAAGAATAAAGGAGTCGTGGTAAGTCAATCACATGACCACTTAAAGACAAAGCAACAAGGTGACATATACCAGTTTATAAATTCGGTTGATAGGCCACGTAAAACCAGAGTCGTGATAAACAAGATATACGCGGCGTTTTTACCTCAATAGTTTTACCACGTTAGCGCTAGCAAGCACTCTCTGCTTATGAGCAAAAAACCAAAACAAAACAGGGGAAGTTTTAGGAGTGACCAATGACTGTATAAAAGATGGACGACGCGACAGCACCCCAAAAATGAAGCCAAAACGTCTCTATCGCCCCCTGGTGTCTGGCTGCAGTATAGGTCATAAACCCCGCCTCCTCCATGTTAGCGGATGGGACTGGGGTCAGACTAAAATAAATTTTTTCCAAAGATTCTTTCTTTTGTTATCAATAGTTCTCATCATGCTGATTGATGTCCAAGGGGTCTCCTTTCCCATAAGTTTGATTCTAATTCCTACCGCGGTGAAGTTAAATTGGGGTGAAACGTCATCATAAGAGCTTTGACTGACAGCTGCAGTCACGGAGAAACTTGCGTATCTCTGTTCGGGAATAGCAGATAGAGCGTAGGCTCTGAGAGGAGGGCCAGCGTTTACGCTACGAAAACACGACCGACTGTTTTAACCTGACAGCCTGAGGTGTTCTTCAGAAAACTGGACTACCCGACAGAAGGACCTGAGGCCCCGCTGCACTTTTTCGGTAAGTTAAACGTGTTTGTAAGCTAATCCGTAACTACCGTCCTTAGCTAGCTCCTGAGACCTAGCTAGCTAAAATGAGCACTCGGCTGTCAGGGTTCGTTTAGCTAATCTGTGCAGGTGAATGAATTTACTAAAGAAATCAAGAGAAACGCCCCGGGCTACTCAGTCACTAATTACTGTTACTGTACTTTTATTACAAGTATTACACTGTAAAAGCAACAGGCTGCACCCTGCTGCAGCTCCTGTGCAGAGCTGAATATTAAAGATGTGCAAACAACAGCATGTTTTCAGTCTCTTGCCACATCTGTAAAGACAGTAACATCTTTTTTAAAAGCTTGTACTTCAGTAACTCCTCATTAATCAGGAACTATGGATTAAAGTACTGTAGTGTACTGTAATACTGAAAAAATGTAAGAGAAGAACTTCAGATCCTGAGTGTGTGAGGACAGAAGAATCAGCTTTATTTCAATGTTGAGGGATAAAATTTATATCTGAGTTTGATGGTTCTGTTCTCTTTGTGATTACAGGAGCTGCCCTCAGATTCAGACCTCAGCACCACCCAGTGACAGCAGACAGATCATCCAACATGTTAACTGCAAAATGAACTGATGAAAACAGTGCAAAGGTTAACGTACCACACGTGCTGTAGTGAAAGCTGCAGCTGTTTTATTGATAAAGTTAAAGACAAAAAAACAAAAGGATTAATCATCCCTGTAACTGTGTCACTATATATCAGCATTAACAGGACCTCAGTTTGGTGTTTCACAAAGCTGCTGATCTCAGACCTGCACAGCTTCCGTTTTAAACACTTGATGTACTCAGCTGCATGAAGAGCATATGAGATTTTCTCTAACACACTTAAATAAAACCTGATGAAGGTCAAAGGTCGTCACTTGTATGTTGAACTACAAACTTGTGATCTGGAATTCTTTCACAGTTTTTTGCAGATAGTGTGTTATTTACCATAAAGTGATTCAGAGTTATTCATACCAGAGTAACCAGAGAGGATCATATATTTTTAAATATATAACTTTCTACAGGACTGAATATAATATCTTTATGTAAAAGTCCGGAGCCTCTGGGGAGTATCCAAGTATTTATAACATTACACAAACCAAAGGTCTCCATCACAGTGTTGATGAAATGCTGGGTTTAGCTCCTGGATCGGGCCTACAGAGGAGTGCTGAAGATTTCCCTGTGAGGGAGCTGCTGGTGAACATCATGAGTCCTGTTTGATCAATGCGATGAGCTTCAGTGTTCCTGGTGTTTCTTAAATGAAGCCTCTCTCAGTCGGTCAACAGAACATCTGGCACAGGACAGCTGTGATGAAAGAAAGGGAAGAAGTTTCTCCAAACCTCTGGACCCAGAAACCCAGCTTGGTCCTGATGGTCTCCCTCACTAGTTTCTCTCCAGGGTGAATGTAGCTGTTGATATAATATGGACTCTATTATTAAATGAAAAGAACAAATTAGACTACACTACTGAAACGTTCTGCTGCTGTTTTTAAAGTTTCCATGTTACCAGGCTGTAGAGGGCTCTGAAGATTTAAACAGTTTTAGATCCATTACACTCACAGTCTTATGTTAAAATCTCAAAGGACAGCATTATATTTTTGATATTAACAGTAACTCTGGGTCTCTGTAGAGTGTGCAGATGATCTCATCGCTGTCTAAAAATGGATTAAAAAAACATAAGAAGTGCTGAATCCTTCAATAACACAGACTATTAGAGTAACAGGTGTGTAGCATCGCTAACTAGCTAGCATCAAGCCTCCAACACATTGCGTATGCTAGCGGCTAATCTAGCAAACAAATTAACAGCAGAGTGATTTTAGATGTTGTAGAACTATAAGATGATAAGCTGTGTGTCTTTTTTTAAATAACAGTGACATGGTTGTATTTACCTTAATTAAACGAGTCGTCAGTCGCGGTAAACCAGCAAAAAACTCGAGCAGCCGGGCTACGTAAAAAGTGTAGGGGGGCGTGTTTGCGGTCACGTCCAGCGGGTGTGTGGGCGGGAGCGTTACACAGTCGCTCCACCTCAAGTCACTACTGCGCAGACTCTGGCTCCAAATTTGCGAGATGGCAGCCTCCACAAGCGGGATATTTTGGCTTAATTTTTGCACAATGGGAGGAGGCGGGGTCGCGTCGTCCATCTTTTATACAGTCATTGGGAGTGACGGAGAGAGAGAGAGAGAGAGAGAGAGAGAGCAGAAAAAGAGAGAGAGCGAGTTTTGAGATGTGAGAGATTTGTGACGTTTAGCGTGTTTGGAGTGTGTAGTTAATGTGTTGTCTTGTGTAGTTAGTGTGTAGTGTTGTGGATAGTTTTGTGTTGTGTGTCAGAACAATGAGGCGACTGCTGTCTCCAGGTAGAAACAGGAGTGATACACCTGCTGCTGTCAGACCTGCAGGTATCAGGCTGTGATGTTCTCCTTTAATAGAGGACAGACATTATGTTTTTGGAGTGGCACAAATAATTTGTGGCATCTTATTGAAGAACAGCTGATTGTTCTGTAAATAGTTTGAAATGGTTATTTTAAAAAAGGGTAAAAGGTAAATGGATGCAAATAAATTTGTTGTTTGCAAAACTTGTGCATAGGATTTTAAAATTGACAATTAATATTTGCATTTGAAGTTATGAAATATCATTCATTAAACATGTTTATGGTTGTTACAGTAAAAATATAACTTTTTCTACTCTGATTTTATGGTTTTTGTCTGATTTTAGATCAATTCTGGTTATACAGTTTGTCAAAATGAGAACATAACTGTAAATTCAGACGTGATGTTGTGCTAAAAAGAACAATACCAAACAAGGCAAAGCAAATAGTTTTTAAAGGTAAAATGTGGAGGGAAAATCAAGAGTAGTAAAAAAATGGCCAATTATACCCTGGACCCCAGAGGGTTAAACGTTCTTTGGTTTTTTTTTAAGTAACGCAATAGTTACTTTTCCAAGTAATTAATTACTTTTAGAATATTGTAACTCAGTTACTAACTCAGTTACTTTTTTGAAGAAGTAACTAGTAACTATAATTGAATTACTTTTTCAAAGTAACTTGCCCAACACTGGAAATGACACGCAGAGGTATATATAACACCTGGTTAGACCACTACGACACAACAGGGGTAACTAAACAAAACACAGTCATAAACCACAAAATGATGCAGTTCATTCCAGTTTGTTAATACACTAATCAGCAAAGTGGAAAACCAAAACCACTAAACTCAAATATTTAATTAAATACAAAAGCTTTTTTTAATTAAAGAAAACACGCATCCTCCCTCTTCAGCAGGCACTGGTGGTGCAGTCCGATCGTCCCTCTTTGTATTTAACTGCTTTAAACCCTGAACACCACCTTTTGTCTGGCAACTCCCAGGGATCATCGTAGGCAGGACACAGGTAAAAGAAAGATTAGTCAAAATCAAACCATGAATAAGAATGAACTGGTATGAATACATAAGTAAACTAAATGTGCGCACTTACAAATAGAACAAACGTATCCAAACTAATCAATAAACTGGAAACTAAAGTTACTTTAAATGAAGAAATAAAGAATGTATAAGAGTTACTGACTGTTAAAGTGTGGCCGTGGGTTTGACCATCACAATGATGATGATGAAGATGAACGAATCATCATTACTGGATTAGTTTGTGGTCACTCTCTCTCATTCATGAGTCTGAGGCAGATCTGAGATGATGCAGCGACCCTGGTTACAGTAACCATGACAACGACCAGTTCATCACCAGCCTGTGAAAGTCCTTCAGAGGGACAGTGGACGTCTCCTGCTGTTGGACTGTATGTGTTACGGGCCCCAGGGACGGTGTCACTGTGTGCTGGACAACAATTGCACAGGAGAGCGGGCACAGGTGGAGCGCTTCCTCCACCTCGTAGATTATATCATCAGAGACAACGATGGATGCCACTGGAGCTGGGACGCACTGAGGTCACGTGACTCGGAGGACGCATACAGGAAGTGACCTCAACACATACCACTTCCTGTGCAAATACTGTTACCAAGTGCTCCCTAGTCTCAGGACGTTATTTCCACTGTATTTAAAGGGGCGGAGCTGCAGGAGTTGTTACATGATAAAACAATGCAAGCGTTGTTTGTACAGCCAGAGGCTAAATTGCAAACCCACTCCTCGGTTGGACTTTTATCTTTTTTAAATACAGCAAAATAAAACTAATCATTGAACACACACACTTCTAAACTTGTCCACTTCTTGGATTTGTCTCTGATCAGTCACAATGGAAATGTTATTCCAGACTTCACACTGGATTTTAAAACAAAGAGTCAAAGAGTGATCGTTGAACAAATGAGACACTCCCACCATCTCTCTGTTCAGTAGCTCTGCTGCCTGTTGTCTTTAAAGATACATATATAACAGTGTTATTACCCAATTCAATTCAATTTTATTTATATAGCGCCAAATCACAACAGCAGTCGCCTCAAGATGCTTTATATTGTACAGTAGATCCTACAATAATACATACAGAGAAAAAGCCTGGTATTCCAGAATCTCCCGGAGAGGACGCGGAGGCAACGGTGAAAAGCTTCATTAAAATCCACCTGAAGCTGCCGGAGGACACCGTAAAGAACATCGCCTTCGATAGAGTGCATCGCTTGGGGGGCGTGAGGTCGCCGGCCGGGAGACCACGTCCTATTGTGGCCAAATTCGGCCAATTCAAACAGAAGGAGCAGGTGAAGAGTCGCGGCAGGGAGCTGAAAGGAACGGACTTCAGCGTGAACGACCAGTTCCCCAAAGAAATCCTGGAACGACGCAAGGTCCTGTTTCCAGTTCGACGTAACTTCATCCAGAGAGGCTCCCGTGCTGTCATCGCCGTGGACCGGCTCTACGTGGACGGACAGCTCTACCGCGACCCCGGCACCACTCCGTGGTTATATTGACTGCACTCCAGATAAGAACCCGCTACACTCTTTTCTTATTCACTCACACTCTCTTCTTTAACATGTGTTTAACCTAGTAATATCAGTATGATGTCATAGCAGATATAACACCGTCACCCTCCGTCATTGCTTTAATTGGAATGTTTCCGTTTCTTTTCTTTTTTTTGTTGTCGCTCACAGTTCACGTGGTTTCTTTCTTTCTCTTTTCTTCCACTGCTGTGATCACCTACCTCCCCACTCACCTACAAACAACACCCTCTATTTCTGCATATTCACACACCACGATCACGCAAACACATGCGCTCAACGGCAGCACATTTACAACAACCTCACACAGCGCACAGACTTACAGGACACATAAGCAAGCCATGCCTGTTCATATTAGTGAATATTCACACACATAGTCAGACTTATGGAGCCTCTCACCACACTTTTTTTCTCTTTCTATTTACAAACAAGTGATGTTTCCACATTCTCTTCACCCGTCTAAAGGAAACACCCAGCGCACATCATTAGACATACACACACAATTATGGGCACGCTGAGGTTTATCACATGGAATGTAAATGGAGCTGGCACCAGAGGAAAGAGGTTAAAGATATTTAACCAGCTTAAAAAACTACAGGCAGATGTTGTTTTATTACAAGAAACTCACAGACCTGTCACAGGTTTAAATGAACTTAAAACACCTGAGTTTCCTACTGTGTTTGCAGCCTGTTATAATTCTAGACAAAGGGGAGTAGCAATTTTAATACATAAAAATATTAATTTTACAGTACTCGATACAGTTATAGATCCAGAGGGTAGATTCCTAATTATTAAATTATCAATATTGAACAAAAAGCTATGTATTGTAAGTATATACGGCCCAAATGTTGATGATCCCTCATTCTTCCACGGTTTTTTCAGTGCACTCTCTGAACACTTAGATGGCACACTTATTCTTGGAGGCGACCTCAACCTTGGACTAAATGAAGAAATGGATAGGCTCAACACAACAGGAACTCAGCGTAATTGGCAGTCCACAAATATAATCAAACAGTATATGAGCGACTATGGCCTTTGCGATGCATGGCGCTCCCTCCACCCCAATAGTAAGGAATATTCTTTCTTCTCACATGTTCATCACTCCTATTCTCGTCTGGATTATTTTTTGGTCAGCAGCTCACTGCTGAGTGACATTTCAGACACTGAGATTCACCCTATAGCGGTCAGCGATCATGCTCCTGTATCTTTAACACTAATGCACAAGAATAATACTACGCCAAGTAAAAACTGGAGATTTAACACATCACTGCTCAAAGATGAAGAGTTTATCAAATACTTTAAAAAAGAGTGGACTTCATATTTAGACTTTAATGACACTCCCGGAACATCAGCTTCTGTTCTATGGGAAGCAGGGAAAGCTGTGATGAGAGGTAAAATAATTTCTTTCTCATCACATAAAAAGAAAGAAGAAAACAAAAATATTCAGGAATTAGAAAAAACCATCAAATCCTTAGAAGAAGCCTACGCGTCCGACCAAGATCAAGAAATAATGAACAAAATATGCAAAACAAAACTAGCATTAAATGAAATTATTAATAAAAAAACAGAATTCCTAGTACAAAGACTTCGCTTGCAGAATTTTGAACACAGTAACAAATCCGGTCGACTTCTAGCTAACCAGTTAAAAATAAATAAAGAAAAAACAACTATATGTGCTGTTAAAGATCTATCGGGGAACACAATATATGACCCTGGAAGAATAAACAACATTTTTAGGGATTTCTATGAAACTTTATATTCACCACAAATAAACCCGTCTAATAATGAAATTGATCAGTTTCTTGACAACGTAACTCTTCCAAAATTACTAGACAGTCAAGCAATGGCACTGGATTCGCCACTGACGCCAGGTGAACTCCAGGAAGCCCTGACAAGTATGCCCAATAATAAGGCTCCAGGTCCAGACGGCTTTCCTGCAGAATTCTACAAAGAATTCTGGACAATTTTGGCACCAGTATTCCACAGAATGTTGCAGGAAATCAAGGAAAATGGCAGACTACCACCAAATATGAATTCTGCCAACATTAGTCTCCTACTAAAACCAGGCAAGGACCCTTTATTTCCCTCAAGCTATCGTCCAATATCTCTTATAAATGTAGACCTCAATATAATCTGCAAAGCTCTCTCAAAAAGATTAGAAAAAATAACCCCCCTCTTAATTCATCCTGACCAAACTGGTTTCATAAAAGGTAGGCACTCATCAACAAACACTCGTAGATTACTTAATTTAATAGACTACTCATGCAGTAAAAACATTGAAACCATAATATTATCTCTAGATGCAGAAAAAGCATTTGACAGAGTTAACTGGAAATTTTTATTTGCAACTTTACACAAATTTGGTTTTGGAAACTCTTTCATAAACTGGATAAGAATATTATACAATTCCCCAACAGCTTGTATCAGGACAAATGACCAGACATCCTCCAGCTTCTGTCTCCTGAGGGGCACCAGACAGGGATGCCCACTCTCCCCTTCACTTTTTGCAATTTTTATCGAACCACTAGCGGCAGCATTTAGACAGGCTACAACAATTAAGGGCATAAAATGTAAGAACATAGAACATAAAATCAGTCTCTATGCGGATGATGTGTTGCTTTTTCTGCAAAACTCACAAACCAACCTTTCTGAGGTAATTACTCTAATAAACTGGTTTTCAAGAGTTTCAGATTATTCAATTAACTGGTCAAAATCTACAGTTCTTCCCATTAACTGCTCCTTCCATAATTCTTCTTCTGCCCCACTACAATCTGGAAATATTAAATATTTGGGTATTAATGTTTCTCCTAAGCTTTCAGACTTAACTAAATTAAACCACATCCCACTTCTAAAGAAAGTAGAAGGCGATCTGGCTAGATGGAAATCTTTACCCATATCACTCATGGGAAGGGTCGCCACTATAAAAATGATGATCTTGCCAAAAATAAATTACTTATTTTTAATGATCCCTAACAAACCATCACAAGATTGGTTCAGATCTCTGGATTCATATATTTCTAAATTCCTTTGGAAAGATAAACCCCCGCGTATCAGCTTAAAAACACTACAAAGAACTAAGGATAAAGGAGGATTAGATCTGCCTAACTTTCAACAATACTTCTTAGCCAACAGGCTTCAGTTCATTTCAGAATGGTTAAAACATACCTTCTCAGATGAACCTTTGCTAGATGTTGAACAGGCACTATGCAATGATCTAGAGATTTCAGACCTACCATTTATCAGCTCAAACATCAAAAGACATGAATGCTTTAAAAGCATCAACATCAGCTCTTCTCTGACAGCATGGTGGGAGTTTCTAAAAATAACGGAGTCTTCATTAATCCCATGCAAACGTACACCTATCTGGAATAACCCTGACATATTACAAAACAATAATATGATTAATTTTCCAGAATGGAGTTGTAAAGGAATTAAATACTTAGAACATATATTAGAGGGAACAGAATTTATTCCATTTGACAGACTAGTTACACAATATGGGATCAACAAGAAAAGATTTTTAGAATATCAACAAATTAAATCCATAGTAAAAAAGAAATTTTACCCCAGTCAAGCTGAATTACAAACACCACCAAGTGCGGTACACTTTCTTACTCTTAAATCCCCCAAATTATTATCTAAAATATACAGAACACTTTCTAAAATAGATGAATCAATATCCCTTCCTATTGCAAAGTGGGAAGCAGATTTATCAGTAAGCTTAGACCAAAACTTCTGGTCTCAGGTGTGCTTAAAAACCTTTAAATTGATTAAAAATCCCAGTCTGCAATTAATACAATACAAAATACTACATAGAGTGCACTATACTGGTCATCGGATGTTCAAGATGGGCTTTACATCTTCCAACAACTGCTCACACTGTCAAGGCAATACACCAGACAATTACATCCACGCTCTTTGGTTCTGTCCACCAGTTCAGAAGTTTTGGCGTGAGATATGTGAAGACTTATCAAAGTGTCTGAAATGTAAAATTCCAGCCTCCCCTTTAGTATGCTTGTTGGGAAAATTGGATGATGTCACTACAGAAACTAATACAGTCCACATGGTTTTTACTGCCCTATGCATTGCCAAGAAAACGATCCTCATGAACTTTAAAAATAAAAATAATCTTAATCCTAATCAATATAAAAACCATCTAATAGATCACATTAGTCTCGATACAGCCTCTGCCACCACATTAGATCAATCCCTCTGGGCTCCTTTGATCGGCTCCATCACCTAGCGGGGGTGGGGGGTCGTGGTTTGGTCCCGCCTTAGCTATTGTGGTTAATGTGGAGGTTGGGACGGGCTTAGGGCGCCTGGAGAACCCCTAGAGACGTTATCCCTGGAGGGCTCAACCCGGGGGGCTGTGGTCACAACCTGGTTAGTGGCTCTGGTCGCTCTTAGAGGGTGTTCTCCTCGTGGCTGCGTGCAGCGGGGCTGGGGGATGGTCTGTACTGGCGGACGTAGGTTACTGGCCTGGTAGCCTGGCTGCCCCTGAGTGGATCCGGGGCAGGCGGGGGGGCTTGGGGTTCGGGGGTGCTTCGTCTCCGTGATGGGGCTCTGGCTGGGCCTTGGGGGCTTCGGTCCTCGTCGGTGTGTCGCCGAGGCTGTGGGCGGGTGGGCGCACAGGGGCTCAGCCCTGGCGCAGGGGGCCTCTGGTGCATCGGCCTAACTGGGGGGCTCTTCAACTGGCAGGGAGGTTGTTCCATCCTTGCAGAAGTCCACTCTGCAGGTGGGGGAGAGACATAGGAGAGGTGGAGAATAAACCTAACCTGGGTGTCTGTTGTCTTGTGTAGTCTGGGAGATGATTGAATGTTGGGGTGGGTACAGTTTCCTCTGCGGTGGGGTAGGGTGGGCTTCCCCGGGTCCTGTGGGGCTTGGCGGTGCTGCTACCGTAGGCCCCGGTCTGGATGGGCCTGGGCTCCCTTGCCTTGGTGGGTACCAGAGGACGGGGGTGCCTACTGGGGTCAGCGACCCCGGCTGCCTCCCTCTTCCCGCTCCACCACACCCACCCACACAGGTAGGGCCTTGGGGTGCGGGTGTGTTACCAGGGTGCAGGGGAGGCATTCCCCCCCCCCCCCCCTCTGTCCCCTTCTGGCCACCTGTGCCTCAATTTTATTCCACAACTTAGACATCCACATTCCTCACACTCTCATAACACACACATATATATATATATAGGGCCTTGAGGGTGACCACGTTAACGGCGTCCAGTAGACGGTCTGAGTATTCAACCCTACCTCTGGCGCCGGTGCCCACCTCTCAATTTTAAATCCATGTAGACATTGAGGGTTCTCGGGAGGGGCCGTGCTAACACCTGCTGCTCTCTGGCAGCAGCACCATGCCCTCCCTTGTTTTAAATGCACTTTAGAACAACACGCAGCAACACTACACATGAGCGGGAGGAGGGAGGTATGGGGTCTTCACACACCCCCGTTCTCTACTAGCCATCGGGGCAGGGGGCTGGGAGGAGGTGTTGGCTGTCCGATGGGCCTCCCTGCTGCCGCGGAGCCTGGGGCGGTCTGCTTGCCTCCACCCCGGGGGGAAAGGGTCACATCTCTTGGGTCTGGGTGCCGTTTCCCCCTCTGGGGGTGAGGGTACCTGGACCCGGGGTATAGAGTATGTTTGGGGAGTGTGATTGTGTGTACATGTCCATGTATGTCTATTACTAAGTTGGGTGAGTGCTGAGTGTTTGTATATGTGTGCATGAGGGTGGGAATGCATGTTTGTGTCTGTGTGTGCCTGTTTGTCTGTGTCTATATGTCAGGTCGGGTCTTAGACTCCACCTCCCTGGGAACACCCAGGCCCTCCAAAGTGTGGAGGCCTATCTCCCCTCACCACACTCCCTGCCAGTGACTGATGCCCTCAGGGGTCGGTGCATTGGTGGTTCTTGGTGTCCGGGGCTGGGCGCTCAGGTATGCACCAGCTCACTCCCGGTGGCTACTTGGCGGGGCCTGGTGCCTGTCGCTCGGTCAGGCCTCTTCCGGGGCAAAGGGGACCCCCCGGGCCTCCGGCCTCGGGGTCTGCGGCTCGGTTCACTCTGGCACAGCTGGCTGCCGGCAGAGCCGGTGGGCACGCCAGTGCAGCCCGATCTGGCTTCTGCTCCGTGGCTACTGGGTGACCCCTCGTCTGGGGATCTCCTCAGCCCTTCCCAGGAGGGTGGCACGGATGCCCCTCCGGTGGTACACCTTGGGCTCTCGCACTCTGGGGCTTCTGGATGTCTGAAACCTGGATCTTCTCCATGCCTGCTTCATGCCCTGGGGGACGGGGCTATGGCCCCCCACACCCTCTAGCAGACCGTTACATGGAGAAACCTTTTGTATACAAGTGCGCTGATCCACACAGGTGTGCACACGGATGTTCACTGTTCGTAGACATAAACTACACCTTTCTTAGCTGCTACTTCAAAGCACATTGTGCGCTGTCTGTCCTGTGTGCTGCACAACAACATTCAATATTTAGTATTTACTGCTGTTCACACTTAGCTAGATTAACATGATGGTGTTGTGTTTAGTATGTTGCTTTGGGTTTTTTTTGCTTGTTTTCTCTTCTTTTTCTCTCAACAGGTGATTCAGGAGATTATTTTTTCTTTTTCTCCTTGTCTTTGTAAGTGCCCTTTCTCACTGTCCCTCTTCCCTTCTGTTTTTCTTTTCCTTCCTCTCTTTCCTATCCCCCAGTCATGTCTGTCCCATCTGTAACAACTGAAAATAAAATAAATAATAACAACAAAGGTTGATCAAATGGACCAATACGGCAATGCCATGATGATCCATTTGGCAAAATAAATCCATTTGGTATCCTTGTTGGTCTTCAGACAACAATTCTGACGGCTAAAGAACCAAATGGGACAGACAAAAAAAAAGAAAAAAAAAAAAGTCCTTCAGAGGGACAGTGGACGTCTCCTGCTGTTGGACTGTATGTGTTACGGGCCCCAGGGACGGTGTCACTGTGTGCTGGACAACAATTGCACAGGAGAGCGGGCACAGGTGGAGCGCTTCCTCCACCTCGTAGATTATATCATCAGAGACAACGATGGATGCCACTGGAGCTGGGACGCACTGAGGTCACGTGACTCGGAGGACGCATACAGGAAGTGACCTCAACACATACCACTTCCTGTGCAAATACTGTTACTAAGTACTCCTAGTCTCAGGACGTTATTTCCACTGTATTTAAAGGGGCGGAGCTGCAGGAGTTGTTACATGATAAAACAATGCAAGCGTTGTTTGTACAGCCAGAGGCTAAATTGCAAACCCACTCCTCGGTTGGACTTTTATCTTTTTTAAATACAGCAAAATAAAACTAATCATTGAACACACACACTTCTAAACTTGTCCACTTCTTGGATTTCTCTCTGATCAGTCACAATGGAAAAGTTATTCCAGACTTCACACTGGATTTTAAAACAAAGAGTCAAAGAGTGATCGTTGAACAAATGAGACACTCCCACCATCTCTCTGTTCAGTAGCTCTGCTGCCTGTTGTCTTTAAAGATACATATATAACAGTGTTATTACCCAATTCAATTCAATTTTATTTATATAGCGCCAAATCACAACAGCAGTCGCCTCAAGGTGCTTTATATTGTACAGTAGATCCTACAATAATACATACAGAGAAAAAGCCAACAATCATATGACCCCTTATGAGCAAGCACTTTTGGCGAATTCTGGATTTAACAGGAAGCCAATGAAGGGAAGCCAATACAGGAGAAATCTGCTCTCTCTTTCTAGTCCCTGTCAGGACTCTTGCTGCAGCATTTTGGATTAACTGAAGGCTTTTCAGGGAGTTTTTAGGACATCCTGATAATAATGAATTACAGTAGTCCAGCCTGGAAGTAATAAATGCATGAACTAGTTTTTCAGCGTCACTCTGAGACAGGATATTTCTAACTTTAGAGATGTTGCACAAATGGAAGAAAGCAGTCTTACATATTTGTTTAATATGTGCATTGAAGGACATGTCCTGGTCAAAAATGACTCCAAGGTTCCTCACAGTGTTACTGGAGGCCAAGGTAATGCCATCCAGAGTAAGAATCTGCTTAGATACCATATTTCTAAGATTTTCAGGGCCGAGTACAATAACCTCAGTTTGATGCGAATTAAGAAGCAGAAAGTTAGCGGCCATCCAGGTCTTTATGTCTTTAAGACATTCCTGCAGTTTAACTCATTGCTGTGTGTTACCTGGCTTCATGGACAGATAGAGCTGGTTTCAGTTCACTTTATTTGTCACAAGAGACTTTCCACAGACACACAGAGAGAACAGCAGAAACGTGTGTGTGTGTGTTTGTGTGTGTGTGTGTGTGTGTGTGTTTGTGTGTTCTCAGGTCATGGATCCAGATCTCACCATCGTCCTCCTCGGTAGAACCGGAGTGGGTAAAAGTGCTTCAGCGAACAGTATTTTAGGACGAGCAGCGTTCGAGTCAAAGACTTCCTTCAAAGCAGTGACGACAGGAATCAGCGAGGAAACGGGACGAGTGTTTGGCAAACTGATCCGAGTGGTGGACACGCCGGGAGTTTTAGGGTCGGAGCGGCAGCTGAGAAGGCTCTGTGGGGACGTCCTCGGGTCCTCCGGACCTCACCTGTTCCTGCTGGTGCTGAGCGTCGGTCGGTGGGGTCTATATCAGAGAAGCTGTAAAATAATAAAATCCTGTGAAAGTTCCTAAATGTTTGGCCTCCTTTACATTTTCCAAAGATGTCCAGTGGGCCGGGTGGGGGTCTTTGATGAGCCAGTTGTGGCCCCCAGGCCTGATGTTGGACACCCCTGTGCAGACTAAGGATCAGCTCAGTGCTGAGAGCAGCTGCTGCTCCATCAGCAGGAAGCTCTGACATCATCTCTCACAAAAAAAATATTATTCTGACGGATTCTTTTTCATGTTTGTGCAACATATTATCATGTTATTACAATATAAATATTGTAATAACATGATAATATGTACAAACATGAAACCATATGTTAGAACGATAAAGGTTTCATGTTATAATGTGATACAGCTCGATTTCTGCTGGATGACAGCTCTATGCTTCTGTAACATTCCACTTACTAACACTTTTATTTTTACAACTCAAACTTCATCGAGTTGATGTTACTGTTCTGAGTGTAAGTGCAGCTACTCACCAGCAGGTGGAGCCACTGCTTCAGACAAACTTGAATATTATTGTTTAAAAAGTAATAAATACTGTTTCAGGGAGCAGTTTGATTAGGTTAATAACTAAAAAAAAAACGCGCAGCGCTTGTGACATTTGGATTTGTTCAACCAATCAAAATCTTTTGTCAATATAAAAATGCCTCACAGCCCCAAACAAAGTCAGGTCCCTGATCCACACAGATTCAGGTTTTTGGGGTCCTCACAAGGATTGAAGAACAAGTTCATGTGTTTGTGTCTGTGTGGGTCAGCTGTTGTCCCGTACTGTTGGTGTGAAACCAGATCCAGGACCATCAGAAAGCTTGGAGGGGAAGGACCGTGCTGCAGACGGCAGAGGGAGGAGATAATGACGGAGTGGAGGAGTGTCTGTCCGAGGCTCAGTCTGCTCAGCAGTTAGTCTGAGTGTGTCTGCCTCACTGAGAGCCTCACTGTCAGCATGGAGGAGCGTCGCTGTGGATTATTGATCATCACCTTTCTGCTGCGCGTCCACTGTTTGCACTCAGGTTACATCACACAGAGCACAGGTGAGACTCTCCTCTAATACTTCTCATACTGCAATACTGACACTGCAGTACTACACACTCAGTACTGTTGATTCTATGTGCACACCAGTTACACAGCAGCTGCACTGATGCAGTAACACTCCTGCTCTTCTTCTGTGGTGGTTTCCATTCAGTGCTCTGCGTGCTGACCTTTGAACTCTGCAGTCAAGGTCAAAGTCAAAAAGTCCATCAGCACACTGACCAATCACAGAGCGGCTCTCGGTGTGAGGCCCCTCCTCTGCACGTTTTCCCAGTAAATCTCAGTGTTTACGTGTGTCAGACGTTTGGGGAATGTGAGCCATCCAGATCATATTTCATCAAATCCTCACTGTGTGTGTGTTTTGCTCACATTCCTGCTACGTGAGGACCAAGCCTTTACACCACCACAGTGGGGACCTTTCCGCAAATTGGGGACCTTCACATGGGGTGAGGTTCAGGAGTGAAGTGTTATCTGAGTCTTCATGAGGACACTCAGTTTGTTTGTGTGTGTGTGTGTGTGTGTGTGTGTGTGTGTGTGTGTGTGTGTGTGTGTGTGTGTGTGTGTGTGTGACCTCCATGACCTCAGACAGAGCCCACTCATCCTTCCTCTTCATCAGTGTAGCTACAGCTCACAGACACACAAAGGTTTGTCTGTCTATACGTGTGAGGACCTTCGTCCTGCTCTCTAATCTCCACCAGGACAGAAGCGTCCTCACAGAGCTGCTCTCAGAGTAAGACTGTGTCCAGCCTGAGCTGATGTAATCCTGTAGAAACTGTCCTGTGTGGGAGGATCAGAGGTTTTAGTGTTTATTTATTTATTATAACATCTGGATGAAACAGCTGGAGTCATGTTATAAATGATTAGTAATGTCTTTGAAGTAAAACACAGAAACCACAGTCAGCTGTGTACCTGCCCACTGGTTTCATGATCACCATTAAATAATCCTCTGATAACAAAAATTAAAAATATATTTTATTTAAAATGTCTTTGTCTGAATATGTTAAAGATGTGGCCGTGTAAAAAGAAACACCAACACAGACACACATGACAACACAACACATGACTCAGGTCATACACTCATCTACACGCTCTGTGAGAGGCGTCCAGCCACAGGATGCTCTCAGTCTCTGGCTCCGCCTCCTCATACACTCTGTTGGTACAGTGACCTCACAGGAGCCATGTTATTGGTCACATGATGTCATTATAAAGGCTCCAACAGCACAAACATGTCCAGAGGTCCAGATCAGGTGAAGCTTGCAGACAGCTAGCAGCTACAGCTGCCTGTGTCACCATCCACCTGTCAGAGACTCTCAACATGTTTATTTTAACATGGGAGTCTATGGGACTGACTCAGTGCTGCCCCTGTTGGACGTCAGAGGAACTGCAGGTGTGAGGTTCAGGTGTTGTTGGTCTGAATGTTCAACAGTAACATGTTTCTTTAAATAACTGAAGGTTTTATTGTCTTCAGTCCTAAAACAGACGCTGCAGATGTGACTCACTCTTCTTCTTCTTCTTCAGATTTTCTCCATCAGGTTCTGTCGGAGTTTGCCATCATTCGTCCAATCAGGACAGACTCAGAGGGGCGCTTCCTGTCAGGTTCCATCTCAGTTTGCCAGCTACATCGCAGGAAAAGACACGCCCCCTCAGCAGAGGACACACCCTTTTTACAACAGGCTCCGCCCAGTCACGGTTGGCGGGGACAGAGTCACATGACAGAGGAGGTGGAGCTTTTCTATAATGTGACCGCCTTCGGGCAGGAACTGCACCTACACCTGCATCCCAACACTCGCCTCGTCGCCCCCACCGCCACCATGGAGTGGGAGGAGTCAGGACAGCGCCACTCTCAGCCAATAGAAGACACCGGCTGCTTCTACACGGGAACTGTGTCCAACATGGAGGGTACGTCAGTCGCCATCAGCAACTGTGATGGACTGGTATGTATCACATGACCCAATCGTCTTACAGCTGTTTGATCAGAGCAAAGGTTCCCAATCTCCAGGTCGTGGACCAATCCTGGGTCATGTCAACTTAGTCCCATGGTTCCTGTGAAGAAACTCTAACATGGTTCCTGCACTGTGACTTAAGTGACCGGTAGTGTCACAGCTGTGGGAGGGTCCACAGGTCACTGAGCATCCTCAGCTGACCTGCCAACAGCATCACCAGGGTGGAGTTAACGGCGTGACCTCCACCCTGATGAGTTCAGAGGAGATGGGACTGTGGACGTCCTCCTTGTGTCTCAGAGGAGCTGAAACAAAGTCACTGATCGGCTCGTTCAGTGATCACATTCACAGATGTTTCTCCTGACATCATCCTTCAGCTCTCTGCAGGTTTATTGTTTTAGCTAACGTTTAGCTAATGTTTAGCTAACATTTAGCTAATGTTTAGCTAACGTTTAGCTAATGTTTAGCTAACGTTTAGCTATCGCCGGGTCTTTATGCCGTAGAGAATCATCAGCACAGCAGGCTGTAGACATGCAGGTGGTTCTTTCTACAGCTCACTGTAAAGAAACAGACTTTATTTAATTATCCCACAGAAACTCACTTCAGCAGGGACAGGAAGAAAAGAAATAGAAAGAAATAGAAAAACTAAATGAGTGAATAGCTTCAGCAGTGTATCAAACAGTTTCTCAGGTGTGTTCTTTCTACAGCTCTTTGCTTCTTGCAGTAAAGGTTTGAACGTGTTTGTGGCGTTCTGTTGTGCGGACAGCGCTCGCCTCACTATCACCGCTCTCTGAGTCAGACGCTCACGTCCTGTTCATCACGGTCCTCTGATGCTGACGGCAGTGAGCTGAGCGAGGCGTGTCTGCAGTCATGGACTGCTGTTACTAAAGTGCTCTGTGACTCAGGCTTTCATGAATAAATATCACATGATTGTTAAACAGTGATGAGACTCGTCAGCGTGGCGATGGAGCAGTGCTTCAGGTGTTGTAGCTACAAGCACACTAAAGCCCGCCCACAGGAACGTCTGCAGGACTTTAATGAGCAAATCAGACGACGGTCTCAGGTTTCAGTCCAAACATAAACATCTGTCACTAATCAGAGACATCACATGAGCTGAAGCATCAGGCGTTTCCTGGGTGACATCAACCAGTGACTCACCTGAGTCACCTAACAGGCTTCTGTGATCCCACCCGTCAGGTGACTCGAGACACGGACAGGTAAAACACAGACTTTGTTTCAAAGTGACAAAGACTGTGAGGAGGAAACATATCAGCCCCAGAGGAACGTGTCCCCAAGTCAGGCAGGAGAGTTTTCTCTCTTTTATCCTCTCTGAGACGATAATGACATCATCATCATCATTGTTGTCCTGAGTGAGGAAGCTGAGGCTGCTGATGGATGCAGATGTTTGCACAGCTGTCTATGTGTGATGTTTGCACAGCTGTCTATGTGTGTAGAGCCTGCTGATTTTCCACATGTTGCAGCTGAAAGCTTCAGTTTGAAGCAGGAGGAGCGTCTGATCCCAACATCTACAAAACAAAGATTTTAAACAATAAAAGTCACAAATGTGGCTCACAAAACTTTCAAAATAAAAGCTTTTAAGTTCAGCAGGGAGTCAGACAGAAACAGAGAGGACGCTGTAAAACGTGGCGCGCTGAGACCTTCACTTTGTACAGCGTGGGCCGAGCCGCTGAGTGAAGCCAGATGTGGAGGACAGATGTGAGGCGTAGGAGGAGGAATGAGGAAGCTGCAGGGAACAAACTGCAGACTCTCAGAGGTGGACACAATAACAGGAACACCTCAGCACTGAAGCTCTGATGGAGTTTACTGCAGGAGCAGTGCATGATGGGAAAACTCTTACTCAGTTTATGATTTTATATTTCCAGCTCCAGCATGTTTACTGCTGACTCAGAGCACGACTGGGGCTGACGCATCTCACTCAGAGCTGCTAATGATGATGGATCCACAGACCCACACATCCACAGACCCACAGATCCACAGACCCACAGACCCACAGATCCACAGACCCACAGACCCTACTTCCAGCGCCGTCTCGGATGGCAGCCTGTCTAGCATGCTCTGTGCAGTTGAAAATTACTTTCCCCTTTCTTTCTTTTCCTCTTATTTATTGCTTTTTGTCTACTTAGTTAGTTTTTTAGTTTATACTTCTTGTGTAGTCGAGAAGTTTTTAGCTGTGTTTGGATACGAAACTCCGTGTAAAACAACTGAGATGACCGCGACGCCACGCTGCCCCTTTGTCTATAGCCGGGACCAGCTGCTGGGGCTAAGACAGCACAGCCATGCCAGTGTTCAGCATGAGATCCCCGCGGTGATCAAGAAGAACTACCGCGGCTGCAGAGCGGGGAAAACGCGAAGACTGAGGAGGAAAAGATTCCGTCCTGCTCTCCCGTCTGTGGTGACTGGCAATGTCAGATCGCTGGTTAATAAGATGGAGGAGATCGCGACGCTAACAAGGACAAAGTTTTCCGAGAATACAGTGTTATGTGTTTCACGGAGACATGGCTGCACAAAAACATCCCGGACCAGGTGGTGGATATAAACGGATTTACGTGTGTGAGAGCGGACAGGGACCCAGGCAGCAGCGAGAAGAAGAGGGGAGGAGGACTCGCTCTCTATGTTAACAACCGCTGGTGTTCCCCCAGTCACGTTAAGGTGAGGATGGCTGTGTGTAACAAACACATCGAACTGTTAGCAGTCGGTCTTCGACCATATTATTTACCGCGTGAGTTTTCCCTCGCCATTATCGTCATTGTTTACATCGCTCCTGATGCCAACGCGGCGCAGGCGTATGACGTCATCAGCTCTGCGACAGCGGACCTACTAAATCGTAGCCCCGCTTCGTTTGTGGCTATAACGGGCGATTTTAACCGCACGAACCTCTCCACTGTTCTACCCACATTCAAGCAGTATGTGGACTGCAAAACAAGAGACAATGAAACACTGGACCTGTTTTATGCCAATGCTACTGAGGCATACACCTCCAGCCCTCTCCCTCCTCTGGGCAGGGCTGATCACAACCTGGTCTACCTCCAGCCCCTTTACAGACCTGCCGTTCAGAGACAACCTGCAGCCACAAAAACTGTTACAACATGGACAAGGGAGTCGGAAGAGACTCTGCAGGGATGCTTTGAGTCAACTGACTGGGATGTTCTTTGTGATTCCAATCTGGACAATATTGACAATCTGACAGGCTGTGTTACAGACTATATCAACTTCTGTGTTGACACTGTGGTCCCCAAAAAAACCATTCTGTGCTTCCCCAACAATAAGCCCTGGGTTTCCAAAGACATCAAAGCAACCCTGAACAAGAAAAAAAGAGCTTTCAGAAATGGTGACAGACATCAGCTGAAACTGGTGCAGAAGGAGCTGAAAGCCAAGATTGCAGAGGGTAAGGAGTCCTACAGACGGAGGCTGGAAAACAAACTGCAGGAAAACAACACCAGGGAGGTGTGGAATGGAATGCGGGCCATCACTGGCCTGAGACAAAAGAGAGGTGTTGGGATGGATGGGGACGTCGAAAGTGCTAACAACCTAAATCTACACTTCAATAGGTTCGACTGCCCTGCGTCTCCTGTCTCCACACCCAGCTCTTCCCATCTTCTCCTTTCGCCTCCCCCCTCTCCTGCCCCCTCAGACTGTCTCACCCTGTCCCTCTCAGAAGATGACATCAAAAAAGAATTGGGCAGACTCCACTCCGGCAAAGCTGCTGGTCCTGATGGTGTCAGTCCCAGGGCCCTCAGGTGCTGTGCTTCCCAGCTGTCTGGAGTTCTACAACGGATCTTCAACATGAGCCTGGAGATGCAGAGAGTCCCATCACTCTGGAAGACATCCTGTCTGGTTCCAGTCCCTAAAAAGATCAACCCGTCGACCCCCAGTGACTACAGGCCAGTGGCTCTGACCTCACATGTCATGAAGACGCTGGAGAGATTCATCCTGAGACACCTGCGTCTCCTGGTGGAGCCTTGGCTGGACCCCCTGCAGTTTGCTTATCAACCTTGTATCAGTGTGGAGGATGCCATCATCTACCTGCTGGACCAGGCTTATTCTCACCTGGACATTGTTGGGAGCACTGTGAGGGTCATGTTTTTTGACTTCTCTAGTGCTTTTAACACGATCAGACCATCACTGCTGGGGAATAAGCTCACGGAAATGCAGGTGGACGCCCCACTGGTAGGTTGGATTACGGACTATTTAACAAATCGACCACAGCATGTCCGACTGAAGAGCTGCCGCTCAGATAACATCCTGAGCAGCACAGGGGCGCCGCAGGGGACGGTCCTATCACCCTTCCTCTTCACTCTCTACACATCTGACTTCAGGTACAAGTCTCAGTCATGTCATCTGCAGAAATTCTCGGATGACTCTGCCATCGTGGGCTGTATCAGGGATGGACAGGAGGAGGAGTACAGGAGTGTGGTGGACAGCTTTGTCGAGTGGTGTGAGCTAAACCACCTACAACTTAACATCACAAAGACAAAGGAACTGATTATGGACTTTAGGAAGCAGGCTCCTCCTCCTACCCCTGTCACCATCAGAGGGGCTGACGTGGAGATCGTTGAGGACTACCGGTACCTGGGGGTACACTTGGACTGTAAACTGGACTGGACCAAGAACACCAATGCTGTCTTTAAAAAAGGGCAGAGTCGGCTTTTCCTACTGAGGCGACTCAGGTCCTTCAATGTTGGTAGGAAAATGCTGACCATGTTCTATCACTCGGTGTTGGAGAGCGTCGTGTTCTTTGCAGCTGTGTGCTGGGGAAGTGGGGTGAAGACAGCTGATGCCAACAGGCTGAACAAACTGATCAGAAAGGCTGGTTCTGTCCTGGGTGTCAGACTGGAGAATCTGGAGGAGGTGTCTGAGAGGAGAATGCTAAAAAAGCTTCTTTCTATCATGGACAACCCCTCCCACCCCATGCACGCCCTCATGATGGACCATCGGAGCAAACGTAGCAAAAGACTCATTGCCCCGAAATGCAGAACTGACCGCCACAGGAAATCCTTTGTACCGGTGGCAATAAGACTGTTTAACTCTTCCTCACTCTGTAGGTGATTCTCCTGAGACTATTACCAATGTTATTCTGTTCCCTCCCAGACCGTGCAATATTACCCAAGAGTACTTATTGAATATTTGTTTCATCCCCCCATCATACGCTGCTACTCCCTTTATTCTATTGCTCAATACTTTGTCACTTTCTAGAATCGCCTGCACTGATAGTTTAGTTATTTATTCACCAGGATATAGTTATGTATATTACTTTGTTAGAGTTATCCGATTATTTGTCTTGCACTATCCTACTGTATATTACTGTACACTGTTCTTATTGTATATATTGTATATCTAATATCTATTTCATCTGTTCCTCTGTCTCTCCTGCTGCTTTGAGCATGTACATGACAAAAGAATTTCCCTCGGGATAAATAAAGTTGTTCTTATCTTATCTTCTTATCTATCTTATCTACCCACAGATCCACACATCCACACATCCACAGATCTACAGATCCACAGATCTACAGATCCACAGACCCACAGATCCACAGACCCACAGATCCACAGACCCACAGATCCACAGATCCACAGACCCACAGATCCACAGACCCACAGACCCACAGACTCACAGATCCACAGACCCACAGATCCACACATCCACAGATCTACAGATTCACAGACCCACAGACCCACACATCCACAGATCCACAGATCCACACATCCACAGATCCACAGACCCACAGATCCACAGACCCACAGACCCACACATCCACAGATCCACAGACCCACACATCCACACATCCACACATCCACAGACCCACAGACCCACACATCCACAGATCCACACATCCACACATCCACAGATCCACACATCCACAGACCCACACATCCACAGACCCACACATCCACAGAACCACAGATCCACAGACCCACAGACCCACACATCCACAGATCCACAGACCCACAGACCCACACATCCACAGACCCACAGACCCACAGAACCACAGACCCACAGATCCACAGACCCACACATCCACAGATCCACACATCCACAGAACCACAGACCCACACATCCACAGACCCACAGACCCACAGATCCACAGACCCACACATCCACACATCCACAGACCCACAGACCCACAGAACCACACATCCACACATCCACACATCCACAGAACCACAGACCCACAGATCCACAGACCCACAGACCCACACATCCACAGACCCACACATCCACAGAACCACAGATCCACAGACCCACAGAACCACAGACCCACACATCCACAGATCCACAGACCCACAGACCCACACATCCACACATCCACAGATCCACAGACCCACAGAACCACAGACCCACAGATCCACAGACCCACACATCCACAGATCCACACATCCACAGATCCACAGAACCACAGACCCACACATCCACAGACCCACAGACCCACACATCCACAGACCCACACATCCACAGACCCACACATCCACAGAACCACAGATCCACAGACCCACAGAACCACAGACCCACACATCCACAGATCCACACATCCACACATCCACAGATCCACAGACCCACAGAACCACAGACCCACAGATCCACAGACCCACACATCCACAGATCCACACATCCACAGAACCACAGAACCACAGACCCACACATCCACAGACCCACAGACCCACAGATCCACAGACCCACACATCCACAGATTCACACACCCACAGATCCACACATCCACACATCCACAGATCCACAGACCCACAGAACCACAGACCCACAGATCCACAGACCCACACATCCACAGATCCACACATCCACAGATCCACAGAACCACAGACCCACACATCCACAGACCCACAGACCCACACATCCACAGACCCACACATCCACAGACCCACACATCCACAGAACCACAGATCCACAGACCCACAGAACCACAGACCCACACATCCACAGATCCACACATCCACACATCCACAGATCCACAGACCCACAGAACCACAGACCCACAGATCCACAGACCCACACATCCACAGATCCACACATCCACAGAACCACAGAACCACAGACCCACACATCCACAGACCCACAGACCCACACATCCACACATCCACAGATTCACACACCCACAGACCCACACACCCACACATCCACAGATGTTGTCAATAACCCCTTGAAGTGCTTTCCTCTGAGCTGCCGTACAGCTAGTGTACCAAATGCATGCTGTAGGTTAGATCATGTCTACATTGGGTCCGTCGGGCCATGATTCGTTGTGGACATCTGTACGACGTCCTACTGTGACCCGACCCGGACGTCAACATTCAAACTTTGGAGCAGGTTGTATCTTTGAACATCACGAGGAAATCTATGACAGGTGCAGGAAATTTACATGATAAATATATGTGTTAGCCTGATGATTCATTCAGTTCATGTTCGTATGTTTTTATATGTTTTCTTTTACATTTTCCTGTTTTCTTAATCTATTTTTTTTAATCTAATTAATTAATCAACTCATTTGTTTGTAACTAGGTTGAAACTTTCACTAATTGTGAAAAGCTTTGTAAGAGGATGGCGCCGGTGTGCGTGGCTTGCCGTCTGTCACTGCCAGTGTTATGTTTGTTTGTTTTGATTTTAATGACTATTGTAATAAATGCCAACTCTCTCTTGGTGTATGATCGCCTAACCCTACTGGATCTCCGACCTTCTGCCAAAGGCTGGGCAAAGTGGAACCAAGTTGGACATAAAACTTTGCCCCCGCTAATATCGGAGATCCCGGCTCACCTGTGCCGTGTTCCAGATCCACCACTCCGGCATAAGTGCCGTCGCCGGGGTCGCCGGGCTGGCTTCCTGGTGAAGCTGAAAGCTTCTTTAAGGTATTCTCTTAAGCCCTTATCCAGAAAACAAGGAGCGGTGCCAAACTTCTGTTTCTCTCGGCGATCGTTGGAACCTGTTTGTGCCTGGCTGGTACCTGTCATCGGTCTGGATGGGATGTTCCAGTCCCGAAAACCCTGCTCTCCTCGTCCCCGCCGGCGTGGTGTGAATCTGCGGAACCTGCGGCCTCTGTGTCGGGCTTCTAAGACGGCTAGCGACGGGGATCCGCCGCTTACCGCCAGGATTGGCCTGGTAAATGCTAGGTCCCTAGCGAACAAAACGTTTATCCTGAAGGATTTTTTCACATCCCGAGGACTTGATTTTCTCTGTGTGTGCGAGACGTGGCTGAGCGCCGGTGAGTGCAGCATCTTCTCAGATCTTCTACCTGGCGATTGCTGCTATTTTAATTCCCCGCGTGTGTTGGGCCGAGGAGGAGGAATAGCTACGATCTTTAAAAGTCATTTCAAATGTAAGCAGCTATCAAACCCGTCGTTCACCAGCTTTGAACTGTCTGTGTCTGAGTTGGGCTGCTCCCACACAGTGTTGTGTGCGGTGGTTTATCGGCCTCCAAAATACAATAAGGACTTTGTGAGTGACTTTGCTGACTTCTTGGCTGAATTCATGCCAAATTATGATCGTGTTCTTATTGTTGGGGATTTTAATATTCACGTGTGTTGTCCTGATATGCCCATGGCGAAGGGCTTTTTAAACCTTATTGATTCATTTAATCTGATGCAGTGTGTGACCGGTCCCACACACGAACGTGGACACACACTTGATCTTGTTTTATCTCATGGTTTTTCTGTTTTTAACATAGAGATTTGTGATGCTGTGTTTTCTGACCACAGTCCTGTGATGTTTGAAGTTCCTCTTGCCTGTGCCTCAGTTAAACCTCGCGCTGCTGCTCAGCGCTGTCGTGTTTTTAACTCCTCCACTGCTGAGCGAGCCCGTTCTCACTCCCGAGGCGTAACATCCCGACGTTTTGTCACGTCCTGCGGCGTTCCTGAGGAACGCGAAAGGTGACCTTCCACGTTGTTATGGTACGCCGCGGTTTCCAGCCCTGTACTGCAGCCCTAAACTTAACCTTATCACTAAGCCTAACCATAACCTTATGCCTAACCATAACCTTATTCCTAACCTTAACCATAACCGTATCCCTACGCCTAAACCTAACCTTATCCCTAAACCTAACCATAACCTTCTGCCTAAACCTAACCATAACCGTATACCTAAGCCTAAACCTAAGCTTATCGCTAAACCTAACCATAACCTTATTCCTAACCTTAACCAGCACTTTAATGAGGTGAAATAGTGTTTTCTAAAGCATTTTAAGGGAAAAAGCGAAGATGTGTAGATTGAGTCCAAACGGTTCTCATGTGTCCGAAGTTTTCCGATGTCGTGAAGTAGGAACGCCTTGGGTGCCCAAAAACGTAATATGTTGACGATTTGTCACCTAGCGTAAAATGTTACGATTTGGGAGTGAGAACGGGATTTTTTATGCAGCCAGACTGAGGAACTGAGCTCATGGTTTTATTCCACCTGTCGGACTGCTTTGGACACTGTCGCTCCATTAAAAACCAGACTGCCTAAAACTAAATCTGAGCCCTGGCTGAACGACATGACCCGAGCTGTCAGACGCGACTGCCGTCGAGCTGAGCGCAAGTGGAAAAAGGACAAACTACAAGTGTCATTCCAGATGCTGAAGGACTGTTGGCGTCAATATCAAAGAACTGTAAAAGATGCCAAAAGAAAACACTTATCTGACATTATTTTGTCAAACTGTCACAACCCGCGCGTTTTATTTAAAACTATTAACTTTGTTCTTAGTGCACCATATACTGACTGTATCGAGCCCTCGTCTGAAGCCTGTGAAAACTTTTTACACTTTTTTATTGAGAAGGTCTCCACAAGGGCTCAAATCTCTCCTTGTGCTCATGACCCCTCAGTCTCTGTTTCCTGCTCTGCTGTCTTTGACAGGTTTGAGCCTGGGACTCTGTCCTTTGTAAAGGAGACTGTTGGTCATCTTAAGCCTGCAGGGTCTCCAAATGATGCTGTCCCTCCTCGACTTTTAAAAGAGGTGTTACCTACAGTTGGGCCTTTGGTTCTTGAGCTGGTAAACCATAGTCTGATGTCAGGTGTTGTCCCTAAAGATTTTAAACATGCAGTAGTCAAACCCCTGATTAAAAAACCTGCTCTTGATCCTACGGTTCTTGCAAATTACAGGCCTATCTCCAAACTACCTTTTCTCTCCAAAATTCTTGAAAAGGTAGTTTACAGCCAAATAATGACCTTCCTGGAAAAGCAAAATGTGTTAGAGGTTTTCCAATCTGGTGTTAAACCCTTTCATAGCACTGAATCAGCCCTTTTAAAAGTTTTTAATGACATATTTTTAGCTACTGATGCTGGGGTGTTGTTCTTGTGCTTTTAGATTTGACAGCTGCGTTTGATACAGTGGATCACGCCATTTTATTCTCTCGTTTGGAGCACTGGGTGGGCATTAGGGGCACAGCACTGGAGTGGTTCAGGTCTTACTTGGCGGGGCGAACTTTCTGTGTCAGTCTCGGTGACTATGTGTCGTCCTCCGCTCCCCTCTTGTGTGGTGTCCCACAGGGCTCAGTTCTAGGCCCCCTCCTCTTCTCTTTATATCTGCTTCCTCTTGGTTCTGTACTGAGAAAGCACGGCATTGCTTTCCACTTTTATGCTGATGACTGTCAGATCTATGTCCCTCTAAAGAAAAAAGGCAGATACCTTACACAGCCATTACTCCAGTGTCTCGATGACATTAAGGCTTGGATGTCTGTCAACTTTTTAAAATTCAATGATAAAAAGACAGAGGTGATGGTTTTTGGTAGCCCCACTGAGACCCCCAATGTGTATTTAGATTCCCTGGCCCAGTACGTTAAGCCAACTGTCACAAACTTGGGGGTCAAAGTGGACTGTGATCTGAAGTTTAATAATCAAATTAAGGCAGTGGTAAAATCTAGCTTCTTTCACCTCAGGCAGCTGGCAAAAATAAAGCCAATTCTTTCACGGCAGCACTTTGAGACAGTGATCCACGCCTTTGTTAGCACTCGGCTGGATTACTGTAATGCACTTTATATTGGGGTCAGCGCGTCATATATTAGTCATCTACAGAGGGTGCACAATGCCGCAGCTCGTCTTTTAACTGGCACTCGAAAGTTTGAGCACATTTCCCCTGTTTTAGCTTCACTTCACTGGCTGCCCATTTCTTTTAGGATTCATTTTAAAATTCTTTTATTTGCTTTTAAAGCTCTCCATGGCCTCGCCCCATCTTATCTCTCTGAGCTGCTACAGCCTTATACACCCACCCGCTCTCTCAGGTCAGCTGATCAGCTGCTCCTGAATGTACCCAGGACTGGGCGTAAACTTAGAGGAGATCGTGCTTTTGCTGTAGCAGCTCCAAAACTGTGGAACGAGCTTCCTTTAGAGATCAGACAGGCCACTTCTTTACCTGTTTTTAAGTCACTCTTGAAAACCCACCTCTTTACCCTGACCTTTGACACCACGTGAGATGTTGGTTTTTATTTTTATTTCAGTTGTTTTTAGGTGATTAGATGCTGTTTTATCTTGTTTTTGTTTTAATATAGGGCTGTTTTAATTTTATGTATTATGTGTTTTATTTATTTATTTTTGCTGCTTTCTGTTATTTTATTGTTTTAATGTATTTTCTGTACAGCACTTTGTTCCTGTGCTGGGTATTTTAAAGTGCTTTATAAATAAAATTGGATTGGATTGGATTGGAGGAAGTTTGCGGTGGTCTGTATGAACCTGACTATCTGCTCGACGGTCTTTGTTGATGCTCACATTTTGAAACTGTCTGTGACATTTCTGTGACACATCCACAGAGCAGCTGGTCACTTGTGTTTTAGCTAAAGAGCCCACGCCATCTTGGAGATGTCCAATGATCTCTCTGTAGTCCTTCACACATGATGTTTCTCTACAGCAACATGTCCTCCTCCCTCTGGAAACACAGGACTACAGAGCCTGCACATGTAGAAGCACGACGTCTACAATGAGTCTAAGTTTGACGTTGAAGAGACGACCACAACGACCACATCTGGACTCTAAATAGGCCGCGCACTGAGGTCATAGAGACGACGCTAGACGTCAAAAATAAGACGTCACCTGGTTACAAAAACACACCTTCAGTGGACCAAACCTGACGAATAAAAGACGTGACTGTGCAGTGGGACAGACCCACAGAGTCTTTATCTGATGGACACGTTCCTACTTTCACTGATAAACACAGCTGTGAGCTCTGCTGTTCAGTTTTATCATCTGATTCCTCCAGATGTGAAGGTAGAGGATCATCAGGGGGTCCTTTTGTCCCTCTTTTGGGGGGGGGGGACACTCCCACAGGGCTTAAATCTGGGACTCTCCACCATTTGACCCTAGAACTGAAGAAGCTTCTTGGATGAGAGGTGAAACGTCTTCAAGCAACTTAAAGAAGTCCAGACGCTTTTCTTTCCAAGCTCCTTTGAGTCCTCCAGATGTTCCTTCCTGGCACTAGTTGGCTCACCTGTTTCCTTCCAGGTGTTCAATTGGTTTTACTGGTACCACCTGTTCCTCTTCAGGTGTTTCCTTTGGGCAGTAATCTGACCCTCACTGTTCACTGCATCAGTCTCTGGAACAGTGATACTCTAAAAATGCTGAATCACACTGAAGTATTGCTGACTGATGCTGTAATAATCCCGACTCAGTCTGCTGGATCTGAAGATCTGAAACCATGAGCTCAG
>NC_086236.1:435000-612500 GCF_036321145.2 Pelmatolapia mariae
ACACGAACATGACACATGAACATGACACACAAACATGCACGAACGTGACGCACAAACATGACACACAAACATGCACGAACGTGACGCACAAACATGACACACAAATATGCACGAACGTGACGCACAAACATGCACGAGCGTGACGCATGGACATAATGAACAAACATGACACACAAACATGCACGAACGTGACGCATGTTCTCATTTCTGGAAACCAGAGACAGTTTCAGTGTTTGCTGTGTTGTGTTGTCAGAAACATGCGCAGTGCTCAGGGGTCTGTGTGGAGACGCCTTTGTCCAACATTCAGTAGTTACTGACTGCAGTGAGCGTCCTGCTGTTTGTCTTCAGTCTCTGTCTCTCTCTGTCCATGCAGATTGGGTATGCAGCACGACGGCGAGGCGAATGACTGCGGTGACGACGTGCCTTTGGGCAGCATCATGTCTCCGCAGGTTCAGGCCACCTTCCACCGTTACCACTGGTCGAGGTGCAGCTGGAGGGAGCTGCACAAGTACCTGCAGTGAGTGCTGTGAACAATACTACAACTTGTACTGAGTGTTGCTGAGGTCCAAAGCAGAAATACTAAAGTCTTAACCTGATGCACTGAGCTCGGTTTGTGTGTCTGCAGCACGTACGACTGTCTCCGTGACGACCCGTTCAACCACAACTGGCCGGCTCAGCCTCAGCTGCCGGGCTTCCAGTACTCCATGGACCAACAGTGCCGCTTCGACTTTGGGCCAGGATACAGTCTCTGTACCGTCGTACGTCCATCTGTCTGTACTAAATATTTGCATTAACTTTATAAAATTGTGTGAAAACATTTCAGAGAAAAGAGAGAAACAATATAAAACTCACATAAACACCAGGACAGGAAAAATCTGATACTTAATCTTTCCAATAACTTTCATTTAGAAGGTTTTTAACTTCTTTTTGATTGAACAGTGTGACAGTCCAACACTAAAACCTTCTTCCTGTTGTTGTGCAGGTCTCTTTAAATCAGCTGTGAGCCGTGGCTGTGGGCGTTTGGGGTGTTTGGGTCGTGAGGAACGGACTTGTTCTGATACAGTGCTCGATCCCGCTGGGATCTGCACTCTTTCACGTTTTACACATGTTGTGGGACATGTTCTACCTCAGTCCCATCTGAGAACCAGCCCACGTTTCAGCAGGTTTCATAACCGATTGTTTTTAGTTTTTACCATGAGCATCAGCGTGGTGGAAGGCGGGGTTTGTACTGGAGCTGATGCTGGGTCCCAGTGTTCTGCTGGCCGAGGCTGCTGCCATCAGCAGTTACTGTGGGTTTGCAGCAGTGTTTAGCTGGGTGGTACTTACAGATGAAAGCCAGGACCCAAAGTTTCCAGCTGAACATTAGACTGCAGGAGATGATTGATGTCTGGTGTTGCACTGACACGATGTCAGGAGGAAGCTCCTTATCAGAAAGTTGTTTCTTCAGCAGAAACGTTGTCAGTGTAAGTGCAGAGAAAACGGTTTAACAGTAGTTAATGAAAGAGTTTGCTCTTCACGAGCCAAAAGAAAAAACTGAGGCCGGCTTTGATGAAGTGATTTAAACATTTGTGTTCTGTGAGGAAAACAAACTGGAGCAGCCAGAGGAAACAGGGGCTGGAGGCTGGCCTGGTGGAAAATCTGTTTTAAATCCTGAGAGGAAATGTGATCCAGCAGGAAAACAACCAGAGCTGAACTGAAGGGAGCTGCTGAGGTTCACTGCAGCGTCCTGGTGGAAACTCCCGAGTCTTCAGCTCAGCTGATCCATCTGACGGCTTCTTTTAAACACTCTCCAGAGCGGTTTCCACGGTAACGTCACCTCCTAGCTAACATTCTCAGCAGATGTTGCTGCTGGCCTCAGCTCACATCTGGACATCTCATAGAAAACTTTACAGTCCTGCTTCATTGAAGGCTTTCCCCCGAGCTGATGCTTACCTGCTGGTTGTTTCTTCACGCCGCCACGTTCGCCACGTTTCCTGTTCTGAGAAATCTCAGCAGGGTGCCAACACGAGGTTTTATCTTTCCCTCGTCATCACGCGCTGTCTGAGAATGTGTCAGTTTCCTCTCTTTTTCACGGTAATAACCTCCACACATGAGATATCTGGTTCTGTCGTGCTTGTGGGGCTTTGGGTGCAGGCAGGTAAACAGGAAGTAAAACCCCAAACAAACCGCCATTGTCTGACCACAAGTTTACTTTATTCACTTTTATCTTTTTTTAAACCCGTCTGCTTTCATAAACAGTGTCTGCTGATGAGAACAGGAAGTCTGGGCCCAGGCGCTTCCTGTGGAAGCTCTGAGATACTGGCGCTCATCCTCAGAGTAGCTGATAGCCAATGGATTCCCAGATGGTCATGTGACCTGATGTTCAGGAAATAAGATTGAATGTGTTCTGATGTGGAACAGACAGAAGTGTTTCTGAAGGCTGAAGCAGTGATGACGTTCACGCTTCCTCTGACATCAGCAGCCAATGACCTTCTTATCATGTGTCTGCAGTACACGAACACTGACCCCTGCAAACAGCTGTGGTGCAGCGACTACAACAACCCGTTCTTCTGTAAGACCAAGAAAGGCCCGCCCCTCGACGGGACCAAGTGTGGACCGGGGAAGGTGAGGACAGATTTAGGCTGAGTCTTACTGCTTCTATAGGACATGAAAAGGTAAGTAGCAGCCAGGTGTTGCTGTTCAAACACACCTGATCATACAAGTTTGGGCAGTTTGCAGGTGTCTGTTAGCACAATGCTAAAGAGGAAAAACATCCCCAGTGATCTCAGAGAAGCAACTGCTGCCTCCCATCAGCCGGGGAACCTGAATAAGATCATTTCAAGTCCTTCATTCTGCAGTGAGAAACATTATTCACAGGTGTTCTCAGGAGTGCACGTCCCAGTAAGTCAGACCAAGCAAAAAACCAAACGGCTCCATCAAAGACGGGCCTCAGTTAGAGGTCAAAGTTCATGACAGAGCAGGTAGAGACAGACTCAACAAGTATGGCTGGTTTGGTTAAAGCTGCAGGAGAAAGCCTACAGTTTCCTGTACTTCCTGTCTTTACGCTAATGCTAACTTCCTGTTGCAGCACTGTTTCAGAGGTTACTGCATGAAGCTGACCCCTAACCTTCTGAGACAAGATGGCGGCTGGGGGTCGTGGAGTCCATATGGCAGCTGCTCCCGGACATGTGGGGGCGGGGTCAGGTTTCGGACCCGACATTGTGACAACCCAATGTGAGTGAGCTGTCAGTTATGTGATGTCACACGTCAGGTGCACCAATCAGTGAGACTAACCCGTCGCTGTTCTCAGTCCAGCCAACGGGGGGCGCACCTGCTTCGGAAACACCTACGAGTTCCAGCTGTGCAGCCAAGAGAACTGCCCCCCGCTGACAGACTTCAGGTGAGTGCTGTTACCTGCCCGGCCCCTCCCCCTTCCTCACAGTGGTCAGGTGAGCATCTGTGATGCTCTGATTGTGTTTCAGGGAGGATCAGTGCAAAGTCTGGAACCCTGTTTTTGAACACGAGGGACGGAAACACCACTGGCTGCCGTACCAACACCCTGACCGTGAGCACACGCACACACACACACACACACACACACACACACACACACACACACACACACACACACACACAGATAAAGACACACACGCAGCTCTTCTGGCTCCTGTCCACATAGATTAGCAGGACGGTTCCTCTCTGCTGTGGAACTCTGAGGACAAATATGTCCACTACAGTGAGGACGTTTCTGTTTCAGAGGACGTTGGTGGACAGATTTGTGCTCTGTGAGGATGCTTCAGGACAAACCTTTAAAGGCCTGTTTGGAGATTCAGACGAGGTTTCCAGCTTCAGATTTATAGTCTTGGAAATACGTTATGTAACTGAGGGTCCTCACAGAGACATAGAAACGTGTGTGTGTGTGTGTGTGCGCGCGCACATGTAAAAGTCATCAGTGAGGAATCTGCTGCTGGAGGAAAACTCTCCTCCTTTAACTCTTTAGTGTCAAGCAGACGTTAGCAGATGTTAGCAGACGTTAGCAGATGTTAGCAGACATTAGCAGATGTTAGCAGATGTTAGCAGATGTTAGCAGACATTAGCAGATGTTAGCAGATGTTAGCAGACGTTAGCAGATGTTAGCAGATGTTAGCAGACGTTAGCAGACGTTAGCAGATGTTAGCAGACGTTAGCAGATGTTAGCAGACGTCAGCAGACGTTAGCAGATGTTAGCAGATGTTTCCAGAATGATGTGAAGCTCCTGCACTGACTCGTTTGTGTGTCACAGCTGACGAGCGCTGCCGTCTGTATTGTCAGTCGAAGGAGACGGCGGCCGCGGTGTCAATGAAAAGAATGGTGCATGATGGGACGCCGTGTTCCTATGACGACGCCTACAGTGTCTGCGTCCGAGGAGAGTGTGAGGTCTTTATTGTGTCTCAGTTTCTGTGTGTGACCTCTGACTGAAGAACTGTGTCACGTTTCACTGTTTCAGTGAACTATTATTTAATGTGGTCCTGACTTATTTCTCCTCTCCTCCTCTCCTCGTCTCCTCTCCTCGTCTCCTCTCCTCATCTCCTCTCCTCATCTCCTCTCCTCATCTCCTCTTCTCCTCTCCTCATCTCCTCTCCTCCTCTTCTCCTCTCCTCATCTCCTCATCTCCTCATCTCCTCATCTCCTCTCCTCCTCTCCTCTTCTCCTCGTCTCCTGCAGCATGTTGGCTGTGATGGTCAGATTGCTTCAGACAAGCAGGAGGACCGATGTGGAGTGTGTGGAGGAGATAACTCCAGCTGTAAGATCGTCAAAGGAAACTTCACCCGCAGCACCAAGAAACAAGGTGAAGCGAGCCGAGACTGAGTTCTGGTTTTAAGCCTCCACTTTAAATTCACTCAAACCTGCAGCTCAGCCTTCTGTTAGTACAGTGATGTCACAGCAGCCACGTTATTGGTCACATGATGTCATTTAAAATGCTCCAAAGGGCTCCAACAGCCCAGAGGCTGGTCCAGAGGTCCGGTTCAGGTCAATCTTACAGACAACTAGCAGCTGCAGCCACCTGTGTCACCATCCACCTGTCAGTCAAAGAGGCCACGCCCACAATAATGCAGACTTTAAGCCTTAAAACAATTTAAACAGCTATTAACAGGTTTAAATTATCCGTGTAGAACAGAGCAGTCCGTGTATCCGGCTGTAAACATGTTTATTTTAACATGGGAGTCTATGAGGACTGACTCACTGCTGCCTCTGCTGGACACCAGAGGAACTGCAGGTTTTTGGTAAGTTGAAAGTTTATCTGGACCAGGCTGGTGGTTCAGATGTTTGTTCACACCCTCCTGATGTTTCCTGCTGCATGAATCCTGATCCTTTATTGGACGGTTCATTATTGGATGATTGTTGTTTCCAGGTTACCTGAAGATCCTGGAGATCCCCAAAGGAGCTCGACACCTGCTGATCCAGGAGTTCAAGGGGACTCCTCACATCCTGGGTAAGAATGAAGAACACGCATTAGGATTTCCTATTTTTCTTTGGTCTTCTTGAAACACCCTGTCTTTCTGTTTTCTGCTACAGCCATGAAGAACCAGGACACAGGTCATCTCTTCCTCAATGACGAACACGAGCTCCCAGAATCCAGAGTGGTGATTGAAAAGGGCGTGGCCTGGGAGTACAGGAACACTGAAGAGGAGGAGGAGGAGTCTATCCAAACCACCGGGCCGCTGAAGTATGGAGTCGTGCTCATGGTAAGTCCATCGGTGTGTGAAGCCCAGAGTGTCCACGCTGTGTCTAACACAAACCAGCGCTACCAACGCCCCGCTGTCTCCTGTCCGTCAGGTCCGTTCTCACGGCGACTCAAAGGTGACGGTGTCCTATAAGTACATCATCCAGGATCGCCTGCGGTCCTCGCTGGAGTCCAACTTGGTGCAGGAGGACGCCATCTTCTACGAGTGGGCCCTGAAGAAGTGGTCGCACTGCTCCAAACCCTGTGGAGGAGGTACCCGAGAATCTCCAAACTTTAGAACTTCAGCTCCTCCATACTCCATCATCCATCTTCTACACCTTCTCTGAGTCAGCCCAGCTCTTCTGTTCTGCTTTATTATGTCATCTTAATTTGGGAATACTTGGACATTTTTGCTGAAAGAGGCATAAATAATGATTTTAGCCCTTGAGCTCAGTTCTTTCCTGCTCACTGAGGCGTATTCCTCTGTAAACATGTTCCTACATATCTATAAGCAGAATCTGTGAGCAAAGAACAAGATTTATTTTACTAACAGCCAAGAAGTCTGGATATTATCCGCTTTACAGACTTCCTGACTACAAAAAAATGGTACTCCATGTGATTTCCCAGCATTCCCCTTCAACAGTTAAAGGTCTGAGTTCAAGTCTGTCATCAGAGGTGAAATGTGTGTGTCTCCCATTGTTTTAACTACATGGGCTTCTCAACTGGACCAACTGCTGATGTAGGCCCAGGTATTCCTGCCAGTATGAGCCAAGCCTAAGACATTTCACTGTCATTAATCGGCTCTCTTGTCTCTGAGGTACACAGCTCAGCTAACAGCTAAAAGCTAACAGCTAATGGCTAACGGCTAACAGCTGTGGCGTACTTCAGTTAACTGTGATGTGTCCTTGTTTTCAGGAAAACAGTACACCAGGTTTGGGTGCAGGAGGAAGGCTGATGGGAAAATGATTCAGAGGATGTTCTGCTCCAACATCAGCAAACCAAGAGCCATCAGCCGCAGCTGTAACCCCGAGGCCTGCAGCCCGGCACGGTAACACGCTACAGGTCACGTGACACACCCACAGTCACCCAATCGTTGTTTCTTCTTTTGATGCGTGTCTTCCCCTCAGCTGGGTGACCGGAGACTGGGAGGACTGCAGCTCCTCCTGTGGTCAGACTGGGTGGCAGCGTCGCTGGGTGAGCTGCCTGCAGAACTCCACCAGGGGGCAGCAGCGGCGCTCAGTGCACAGCAGGCTCTGCGGCGATGACCGACCAGAGACTAAACAACCCTGTAACCGCTTCCCCTGCCCCGCTGTGTGGAGAGCCGGACCCTGGACTCCGGTATGAACTTTATCAGGAGTTGCACATGTCCTCAGATCAATACCTGATCAGTCTGATCGATTCCTCTGTTTGCGCAGTGTTCGGTCTCATGTGGGAACGGGACTCAGGAGCGTCAGGTCGCGTGCTCCAATCCCGAGGGTTCAGCTGGAAACTGCAGCGAGCCTCGGCCAATCACGACACGCACCTGCCTGGCTCCGCCCTGCGGTGGTAGGCACTGACCAGTCATGTACTGTACATTTGTTGCAATGAGGAAAAAGATGGATGCTGTAGTGCTGCTGACTGTCTCCCCCTGCAGGTGACCAGAAGAATGCCATCATTCAGTGGCTGTCCAGGTCCAACCCCAGCTTCCCGGCTCCAAAGATCTCTTCAAGTAAAGCCCTCCGACTCCTGCTCTGTCTGCTGTCTGTCTTTACGTCCTCGTCTTCTTCTCTTGCTTCCTGAACGTTGTGGTCTGAGTCTGAGGCTTTCTGTCCTGTCGTTTGCTGAGAATCAATCCCCACTGAATCCCCACAGGGCTGGGTTCTCAGCCCCCTACTGTACGCCCTGTACACATATGTACACCAACCCATCAGAGATGGGCCCATCTCTGATGGAGATGAGACAGCGTACAGGGTGGAGGTAGAGAACTTGTCCCGCTGGTGCTAAGAAAGTAATCTGAAGCTCAACGTCCTTCAAACCAAAGAGCTCATCATGGACTTCAGGAGGCACAGACAGCTCCACTCTCATTATAAATGGAGAACAGGTTGAATCTGTCTCCACCTTCAGGTTTCTGTACACCCACATCTCCACCACCCTCACCTGGACCCACGACACCATCGCCCTGGTAAAGAAGGCCCAGCAGCAGCTGCACCTCCTCCGTGTCCTGAGGAAGAAGAACCTGGACCAGGAGCTGCTGCTGACCTTCTCCCCTCCTCAGTGCTCTCCTCCTGCCTGCTGTTTGTACTCTGGGGGCACGACTGAGAACAGCAAGGCTGCACAGAGGGTCATTAACACCACGCAAAACATCACTGCCAATCCTGGAGGCCATCGCCAGCTCCACCTGTCTCAGGTAAACCAGGACCATCACAGGTGACCCCGCCCACCACCTGTTTGATCTGCTGCCCTCTGGTCGGTGCCTCAGGTCAGTCAGGTCCCACACCTCCACACTCAAACAGCTTCTTCCCCTGGACCAGTCGGACTGCTAACAAACACTACCTGCCCACACCCACCAATGTGAGCCATGGTCTGAGTAACCCTCATCACTCAGGACACTCACAGATTCAGTTCAGTCCAAGTCCTTTCTTTGCACCACTTCAAAGCTCTTTCGCACTTTCAGTTCCCTTCTCTTATTTTTGTATACATTTCTCCTGTTTGCTGTTTTACTATTTATAGTCTATTACAGTTTCTGCTTCGTGTCTTTCTGCTGTGTCTTAACACATCTCTGAGGATCACACTAACCCATCAAACCACTGAAGTAAAACTTCTAGCTGAGGTCTTACGTGTCAGGATTCAGACCCTCCTACTGTTCTGTCTGTAGGGCAGCCGTGCCGCGGCGACCGCTCGGCGTTCTGTCGAATGGAGGTGTTGAGTCGGTACTGCTCTATCGCCGGATACCGCCAGATGTGCTGCAAGTCCTGTAGTGAGGATAACTTCAGCAATGCCACAAAATCCAGAATCTCCAGCAACTTCAGTGGCACCATCACACCGACGGAGAACAGCAGGTCAGACATGGCGGGTAACAACATGAATATTAGAAAGATATAACTGAGCCCCAGTCTCAAACACAGAGGAACGTCTTGTTACTCAAATGACAAACCTTTAATGTTTTAAAACCTGCAGTCAGACAAATGTGCGATACATCGACAAAGCTGAAAATAAAAGGAGTGAGCTGACTGTGAAACTGCTGATTAGTTTTACACTGAAGTGTCCTTTTAAAGCAGGAAGCAGGGGCGGGTTCAGGGCGGGGCCAGAGACCTGAACTCTGTTTTTGTCTTTTTAGTTCTTGGAGGTTGACCACAGAGATCATGACATCAGCGCTCGCCTCCACCTGGTCCGACAGCAGCCGTGCCATCAGTGATGTCTTTGGTGACATCATCACCACCACCCCGACGCCCAGCTTCACTGTAACTCCACCCCCAACCAGACAGAGCCCCAGTGACTTTGTCTACGTGGATTATGATGAGTACAGCGAGTACTCTTCCTACGAGGATTCCTCCGGTCTGAATGAGCTTCCGGGTACTCCAACCTCTACCACTACTGCTGACAGTAATACTATCACTACACAAACTGCTCCAACACGTGTGTTCAAGAAGAATTCTCCCACAATGCCCCCTGCTGCAGTTACCATGGAGACTGTTGACACTGAAGGCCAAACGCCGGCGCTGGTTTGGACTTCTGCCATCCCAGAGTTCTCCACCACATCATCGCCCGATCCTGGTGACAACACCACATCCTCAGGAGGGCGGAGCCTCCAAAGTCAAGTCAACCGGACCGAAGCTGAGCCGGCGCCACCTTCATCGTCCTTCTTCTCGCTATCAAAGAAAGAGAACAACTCGGTGGACGAGGTCCAGTACCGGATCGTCGGACTTGACAGCGACGTTAGCCGAGGACAGCAGAACTACTTTGTGCCGCGGATGCCTCAGGTCCACGAGCGAACGCATAACAAACGCATCCAGCAGCTCCTGAACGAGAAACGACGGCAGGACCTTCTGCGGCAGCAAAGCCGCATCAGAGCGAGCCGGACTGACAGGAAGCACTGAGCGTAGATTTCCCCTGGCCATTTGCTCGTCCCGACACGTGCGGCGTCGCACTTCCTGCTAACGCTAACGGACTCTAAACGAGAAACAGACTGAAACAACCTCCACCTGTGCTCGGAGCTGTCTTTGTCCACGAGAGGCGCGAGCGTGGACTCTGTCCTCAGAAGGCCCCGGGTCTGTTTCACCATCATGATGTTTGTACCAATAATCCTGTTTCTGAATAAAGTCTCATCCAGCTGCTGCTGTGCCTCTGAATCATGAACATCTGGATCACGTTCACGCTCTCTGGTGTCAGGAACATTTTGTGCTTTTGTCTTCTCTGAAACTCGACAGATGATTTCTGTTTGTGAAGTCAAAATAAAATCCAGCCCTGTTTTTACCATGAAAATAAAAGCAGTGAATCCTTTAACAGAAACCGAGAGCACAGGAACAAACTGATCAGTGTTATTGATTTTGATAAACAGCGCCTCATGCTGTTCCCTCTGAGCTGAAACCTGATGTTTCCTTGGTGTTGATCTCAGCGTCTGTTTTGTTGTATTTTGGTTTCATGAGGCTGCAGATGCTTGCAGTGAAGGTGTGGCCTGTTCTCAGGTCAGTCCATGCTGCTGGAGTGCTGTTTGTGGATGGAAGCAGATGTTGCTCCTGGACCTGCAGGTATGGTTCAGCATTGACGGGGCCTTCACAGAGGTGCACCATAGATGACTTTGTGTGCAGGAGTCTAACCGTTCTGTTCAGTGTTTGAGATGCTGTCTGCGGATGATTTTAAATGATTCAAAGTTGATGGATTCTGTGTTTACACTGTTGGTTGTAGCCTCCTGCCAAGTCGGTGTTGGTTAAAGCTAATCGTCCTGTGGGACGCGTGCAGCTTCATGCTGGATACGATCAGGATCAGATCTCTGTTTGTGTCTCGTGTCTTCAGGCTGTCGCAGAGATTTTTCTTCTGCCCCTAAACTCTCCTCCAGCTGCAGTCTGTGGGACATCAAACTGGATCCAGATCAGATGAATTGCTTCGTGTTTGGGAGCGCTCAGTGGAAAAAGCTGACTGCTTTGAAAACACGTCACACATGGTTCCACTTTCAGTGTTTGTCCCTCCGTCTCCTCCAGAAAACGATCAAACCCGCTCGCGGGTCAAACCGAAACTAAACTGGGAGTAAATCTGTTCTCAGAGCAGCGTGAGTCATTTCATCTGCAGGACGATGAAGAACGTCAGCCTGGGAACAGATGGTCAGATGTAAACAGCCCACAAACCCAAATATAACAAAAGAAACACAGAAACAGAAAAAATGAATTATCAGATCAGAAAAGAAAAAATAAGTTAGACGTTCACATCCCTCCTCTTTCTACCAGAATGTGAAAATCACTCTGGAATCAGTCACGTTCATAACCAGAGCAGTCACGTGTCCACTGTTCACCAGTTTATCCCCAACATGAATCTGTGGTTCCCAGACTGCTGAGACTGGGCAGCTCTGCAGAGAGAAGACCTCCACCAGAGCATCCCCAACCACAGACAGGAACTCCACCCTGTCCTGATCCGACCCTCTGTCAGACACAGTCATCTCAGTGTGGAGGAGCAGACTCTCCTCTTCATCTCTGGGAGACAGCTGATATCACAGTGATGTCACGGCTGACGTCACGGCTGATGTCACAGTGATGTCACGGCTGACGTCACGGCTGATGTCACAGTGATGTCACTGCTGACATCACTTGTAGTGTTGCCAGCCTATTACCTACCCAGTAATAGATACTGTCGTGTGCCAGAAGCACGGCCGGCTGGGCGAAGTGTAAATATGCACTGTATGCTCATATATTTATAAAACACAGTAAAATGCCGACCATTGGTCACTGTCTACTATATTTTGCAGACGAAGAGTCGCAGGACTCTCTCCAGACCACAGCAGGAGCTTCACACTGACTCACAAAACAAGTCAGAATGGAGATCAAGTTAGTTTTACTTCGATTGGTGTTAACACACTCCACAGGTCATGAACAAGATGTCTGTAATTTTCACTGTAAGTGGGCTAAAGCACTTAAAGTAGTCTAACATAAATGTAAATGCTGTAATTTGATTCTTTTAATAAACCGTGTAACTTGGATAGATGTGATGCTGGCGTGACCACAGTGCACACGTGCGATGTTGCTCACAGTGGTCCGAGCTCAGGGAGTTTGTGCTCACACACATGAAACATTAGAGGGAACACTGCTCACCGCCTGTCTGATTCCTGCTGATCCTATCATCACAGTTTCCCCTGCTCCTCTGATATTAACATGAAGACGTGACTAACTGATCTCTTTGTAACTGATAACTGATCGATGATCAGAGTCCTTCACAGGGGGTCTGGGGAACGCTGGAGCCACCGGTCTTACTGGAAATCACTGACACTACCTGGGAGAGTTTCCCTGTGAGGGGAGCTGGCAGCGCCCCCTGCTGGTCAGAGCAACATCACACACCTGCTGACTGATGTGTGGATATCAGTCATCAGTCTTTATTCTGCAGTGAAACAGCAGCTCAGGTTCTCTTAAAGTAAAATATATCTGTGCTTAAAGGTGTTTTTCACCATTATGGATCATTAAAATAGTAAAATCCTGTGAAACATAATTGAGTTATTTGACATATGATTTGAGATACTTTGTGAATTTATTTAAGAGCTAACTGTTTGTAATAAATATAGTACGACCAGAGAAACCACTCAAAATAGTGTCTGCCTGTCAGGATAAACTCAGGGTTAATTATGGTTCCTATCAGCATAAACTCAGGGTCGATCATTGTGCCTGTCAGGATAAACTCAGGGTCGATCATTGAGCCTGTCAGGATAAACTCAGGGTCGATCATTGTGCCTGTCAGGATAAACTCAGAGTCGATCATTGAGCCTGTCAGGATAAACTCCGGGTTGAATGTTGCTCCTGTCAGGATAAACTCAGGGTCGATCATTGAGCCTGTCAGGATAAACTCAGGGTTGAATGTTGCTCCTGTCAGGATAAACTCAGGGTCGATCATTGTGCCTGTCAGGATAAACTCAGGGTCAATCATTGTGCCTGTCAGGATAAACTCAGGGTCGATCATTGAGCCTGTCAGGATAAACTCAGGGTTGAATGTTGCTCCTGTCAGGATAAACTCAGGGTCAATCATTGTGCCTGTCAGGATAAACTCAGGGTTGAATGTTGCTCCTGTCAGGATAAACTCAGGGTCAATCATTGTGCCTGTCAGGATAAACTCAGGGTTGAATGTTGCTCCTGTCAGGATAAACTCAGGGTCGATCATTGAGCCTGTCAGGATAAACTCAGGGTCAATCATTGTGCCTGTCAGGATAAACTCAGGGTCGATCATTGTGCCTGTCAGGATAAACTCAGGGTCAATCATTGTGCCTGTCAGGATAAACTCAGGGTCAATTATTGTGCCTGTCAGGATAAACTCAGGGTTGAATGTTGCTCCTGTCAGGATAAACTCAGGGTCAATCATTGTGCCTGTCAGGATAAACTCAGGGTTGAATGTTGCTCCTGTCAGGATAAACTCAGGGTCGATCATTGAGCCTGTCAGGATAAACTCAGGGTCAATCATTGTGCCTGTCAGGATAAACTCAGGGTCGATCATTGTGCCTGTCAGGATAAACTCAGGGTCGATCATTGTGCCTGTCAGGATAAACTCGGGGCAGCAGTGACAATCCTCCGTCCTTGACAAGAAGCTAAGATGGCGGCCGCCGTGGTGAGGAGTCTGGGCTCCACTTTGGGTAAAAACCTCCGAGAGATCCGCCTGCATCTCTGCCAGACCTCCGCGGCCAGTAAGGGGGCCAGGTGAGCTCAGAGCCGGCCTGCTGAGGCGAGAAGAGCCGGTGATGGTTTTACAGAGCGGTCATTAGTGAAGGACAGCTAACAGCTAGCGGCTAACGGCTAACAGCGCCGCGGACTCGGGTTTACAGTGAGAGGTTTGCAGGTTTGACCCCTGTGAGTGCTGTCAGGATAAATGTGTCTGATCACGTGAAGACTCATAAAGAGAGATGAGAGCAGCAGCTCAGTAAACAACAAAGCTGCTAAAGGAAACACACAGAGGCAGAGGTTTGACTCACATCTGGACAGAAGCTCTGGCTCCTGCAGATGTTCGGCTGTGAGTCTTATGTAGCTCATGTTCCAGATGTTTGTTCATGGTGGAGACCTCTGAGTCTGCGCAGTGACACGCACACCTGAGCCGGCCACTCAGGCTCCATGACCACAGTATGACTCATGGCTGTGACCTGTGTGAACCCACAGGATCACAGACAGATGAAGGTGAAGATTTCGTCATCATCGTCACGCTGTGATTAGCTGAGGAGAGAGCTGACCTGCAGCAGGAGTCAGGTTATGGAGGAGACGAGGAGCTGGAGGTCAGATTAAGGAGCTCCTTCATCTCCTCGCTGCCCATTAGTAGGGACTGACCCTTCAAAATAAGAGCATGCAGACTGTTGGTAATCTGGTCATGTGAGGGAAACACTGACACGTGACAGAGTATTGATTTATGGATCAATCCGTTCATTGATAACAGAATAATGATGAGCAGATGAATAAACAGCGGCCATGTTTTATTTTTCATTTTGTTGTAGTTCACCTGCAGGTTCACGGTCCCTCTGACGGCATGTCCCACAGAGGACGCCGTCTGATGAGCGGACGCCTCGGCGTACGTGTGATTAGTGTCATCTATGCTGGGACATTTATGTTGGTCACTGTTTATGTCTCTGTGACATCACCACTTCCTGTGGGATCAATAAACAATTGTTCAGGTGAAACTCAGACAGGTGAGGCTCCTGCTGTCAGGTCACAGGTCAGCTGACCTTCCCCCCTCCCCCCTGTGTTTCAGAGACTTTGTTGAGCAGAACTACGTGACCCTGAAGAGGTCCAACCCGGAATTCCCCATCCTGATCCGGGAGTGTTCTGGAGTCCAGGCCCGGCTCTGGGCCCGATACGGTGAGCCCCCCTCACGCTCGGCATCATGGGACACTCAGATGCGTCACCTGTGTATTGACCTGTTATTGATCCCTGTCTCTGTTCAGATTTTGGGAAAGAGACGAGCGTCTCCGTGAAGAACATGTCAGCTGATCAGGTGGCCAAAGCTCTGCAGACTCTGGCTCAGTCCAAGCCCTGACCCCCCCCTGTCTGAGCCCGCAGTGGTTCAGTCCAAGCCCTGACCCCCCCCTGTCTGAGCCCGCAGTGGTTCAGTCCATCCACTCACCTGTTTTTGTTTCTGTAAATGTGCTGATGTGAATAAAGTGAACATGTGAACGTCTCTGTTTACTGTGAGGTCACTGTGAGGTCGCTGGGTCCATCAGCAGGGTTTCTGTGGGTTTACTGGGTTTACTGGGAGTTTATTGACACATCCAAAGTTTTTCCTGAGTTAAAGTCAGATTATTTCACAGGCTGTTTATGTTAAAATTAGAAATAAGTTTAATTTGCTCTTAGTGGGTTTAAAACGAGTTTCCTGGGAGCATTTAACTGGATTTCAGATATTTCTACTCTGAGTGTATACATGTACAGGAAGTTAACTGATATTTTAGGAGGATCACGTGGTTTAACTGGTTTTAAGGTGTCTTAATGGGGACACACTCAGTTTCATTGCTTCTTGGCAGGTTTATGTGGTTTTAATGGTGTTTTACTGGATTTAGAGGGTTTGTTTGGGTCTGACTGGTTTAGATGGTTCAGGCTCAGTGAAACAGAAACACTTTGCTGGTTTTCTGGAGTTTGGAGTTTGTTAAAGTAGCTCTGAGTGAAGCTGTGTGAGTCCTGAAGGTGGCGCAGCAGCGAGCACCAGCTGGTCCTGGAGAACCTTCAGCTGTGGCTCTGCTGACCTGCGGGGGGCGCTGTGAGCCAGAGAAACAACACGTGACCGGGCAGGAGAGCTGCGGGTGTTTCAGTGTGTGAGGAACAAAGTTGGTCTGTGAATAAAAACCTCAGTGACGCAGAACAAACGTTTCCTCCATCAAATCAAAGAACTCCTTATTTAAACTACATGGAAATGACCTTTAAACACAGACACAGTAGTCGGCCTGTATTTTATTATAACTTTATTATTATTTTTATTTCCTATTTTCAACTCATTTTAACCGGATTTATACATTTTTGTTCATTGACACCGCTGTCTGTCCCGCGGTGTCTCCTCTCCTCCTGCAGGAGGTGCTGTGTCTCTTCTCTAACTAAAACGGAAGTCACGTCACAGCACCGTAGCTCCCCTCACAGCTAACTCGGAGCTTGGCTGGAGCAAAGAGATCCGCAGCAGCTCAGAGAAACCCGAACACCGAGCCTCAGTTTGTCCCTGTGACCGGATCAGACCGGACCGTGCCGGATTCAGACCGCAGGAGAAGCAGCTGCCCGCAGAGATGCCTGAAAGTAAGCGTTAGCTCCGCATGTTAGCATGCTAACAGTCATTTTACGGGCTGTTAGCCGTTTGTTTACTTAAAAACAGATGCAATAAAAACAGCAATTATTCAATACATTGTTGAAATAAACACGGCTTTTGGAGTATGAGGACTGAGCTGGACTGAACAGTTAAACAGAAAAAGCCTCTCACAGCAGCTATTAGCCAAGCTTCTCCTCTCACTGCGCCACACCAGACTCCACTCACACTTCTGCCGCTTTAAAGCTGCCTTGCTCCGCGGCGGAAACACAAAGCTGTTGAGAGGTTGTTAGTAAAACTGTAGCACAGGGAAGGAGTCCCTCTACACATCGGCCGAGCCGGGTGTTCTGGGAATCCATCCTACCTGACAAACCATCCTACCCGTTGTTTCTACGCATGCGCACAACACGAAATTCAGTGGCTAACCGTCTACCTTTGTGAATATAAACTACAAACACCGGTTTATGTCGAAATCAAAGAGTTTCCATGAAATCTGCAGTTATTTGTTTGAGTGTAAAACATGGAACATATAAAGAGCAGAGCAGCTCCCAGCTGTGTCCTTTTAGATGAGGCGCCCCTGCTGTCTGCCTGTGCTCTAACATCTGTCTGTCTTTCAGCTGAGACGTACTCCAACCCTCTGGCTCCTGAGGGCCACGACGTGGACGACCACCGAGCTGCAGCTCAGTGAGTCTCACACACACACACACTCCTCACTGCTGCTGCTGTGTTACTGTGTATTTCTTTGTTTTAATGTGTGTGTGTGTGTCCGTCTGTCCTCAGGTCCAAACTGACCAACGATGACTTCAGGAAGCTGCTAATGACGCCGCGGGCAACGCCCTCCTCGGCCCCGCCCTCCAAGTCCAGACATCATGAGTGAGTGATTTCACAGAGAGAGCAGACGGGTGTTTACTCGCAGCACAGCTGACACGTCTGTGTTTTTAATTTCCCAGAATGCCGAGGGACTACAACGAGGATGAGGACCCCGCAGCAAGGAGGAGAAAGAAGAAGAGGTGGGTGCTGATTGGACGTTTGTTACATCAGAAAACTGCAGGTCAAAGGTCACCTGGCCTCCACAGAGCTGATAGCTCGCTGAGTGAAAGATGGCAGCTGGGACGCATCACAGGATTGTTAACATTAGCCGGGATTATGACGGGATTGTGGAAACACGGAAATATTCTGGAAGGAAAGGAATGAAATTTTTTTATTATTAATAATAAAAAGCCTGGAGAGACGTTTTCACCTGTGATGTGCACGAGAGCGTTAAATATGTCAACACATACAGCAGTCCACAGCACTCGGGACCTCAGGCGGCGCCGCTCTGACCGTCAAATGCACGTTATTGATTATTGATCAGCTGTGGTTTGGTTGCAGTTACTATGCGAAGCTGCGTCAGCAGGAGATGGAGCGTGAGCGCGAGCTCGCCGAGAAGTACCGAGACCGAGCGAGAGAGCGGCGAGATGGCGTCAACAAGGACTACGAGGAGACCGAGCTCATCAGCACTACGGCAAACTACCGAGCTGTCGGACCGACCGCCGAGGCGTGAGTACCACCCATCGATGACCCCAACATGGCCGCGGCGAGAGGAACGGGTCATTATCATTCTAACTAAACTCTGATCATTCACGTGTGTGTGTTTATGTGTGTGTGTGTGTGTGTGTGTGTGTGTGTGTGTGCACGCGCGCGCGTGTCAGCGATAAGTCGGCAGCAGAGAAGCGGCGTCAGCTGATCCAGGAGTCCAAGTTCTTGGGAGGTGACATGGAGCACACTCACTTGGTGAAAGGTCTGGACTTCGCCCTGCTGCAGAAGGTCAGAGGTCGCGGTCGTCGGATAACCTGTGCGGGTGTGTTACCTGCTCACCTGCTCAGCTGTTTACCTGTGTGTGTGTTACAGGTGAGAGCTGAGATCACCAGCAAAGAGAAGGAAGAAGAAGACATGATGGAGAAGGTCCAGAAAGAAGCCAAGTAAGGAACCACGGAGCAGAGCTGTGATCAGAACCTCACTGCCTCTGTGACCTTTGACCCCTCACCTGTCTGTCTGTGTGACCTTTAACCCCCTAATCTATCTCTATATTACCTTTGACCTCTCATCTGTCCGTCCCTGTGACCTTTGACCCCCTTGCCTGTCTCTGTGTGACATTTGACCCCTCCCCTGTCTGTCAGGAAGGACGTGGAGCCCGAGGAGAAGATGGAGTTTAAGACTCGTCTGGGTGAGTCGTGTTTTCTGGAGAGGAAGTGTGGATATGGGGGAGGAGGAGGGGGAGGAGGGGAGTTTGAGCCGAAGCTGAAACGTTTGAGGGAACCGAGGTGTGAATGTTGTGAGTCTGGAATGTTCAGGAATAAAGAAGGATCGTCTCCAGATCAAACGGAATCTTTTTAGAGCAACGTGAATATTTTGGTAGGAGAATCATGTAAACGTGAATATTGAACCCGGCGTTCCCGGTGTCCCCGTGTTCGCTCAGGCAGGAACATCTACCGCGTGGTGTTCAGGTCCGGCGTGACCGAGAGGAACGAGCTCTTCCTGCCCGGCAGGATGGCGTACGTGGTCGACCTGGACGACGAGTTCACCGACACCGACATCCCCACCACGCTGATCCGCAGCAAGGCGGACTGTCCCAGCATGGAGGTGAGGCCGAGGGCTCGCCGCGTCATCGCCACGCCAAAACATCCGAGTTCTCCAGCTGAATGATTTAAATACCGCAGAGCCCCGAGGTCGTTCCCTCACGTTCTCTCATGTTCTGTCTCTCAGGCTCAGACCACCCTGACCACCAACGACATCGTGATCTCCAAGCTGACTCAGATCCTGTCCTACCTCAGGCAGGGAACCCGGCACAAGAAGATCAAGAAGAAGGACAAAGGTGAGTCTGCACACCTGCCGGATGTTCTCCTGACGCTCTGCAGGTGTGCTCGCTGTGTCCTTACGTGGATGTGATCAGGATGAGTCAGAGGTCATCTGTCGGGCTGCTGCTTACCTCAGCTGCTGTAACCATGGAGACAGAGAGCTGAGCAACAGCAGCAGTGTGATGAGTGTAAGCTCCTCCCCCTCTTAGTCAAGCACTCACCTGTTTGTGTTTCAGGTAAACTGGACGATAAGAGAGCTCCAGAGGCTGATCTCAGGTCAGTTCACCCCACGTCGCCTCATCAGGAGTGTGTGTGTGTGTGTGTGTCTTTATAATGTGTGTGTGTGTTTCAGTATCTTTGAGGACATCGGGGACTACATCCCGTCCACCAAACCCACCAAAGAGAAAGAGCGTCACCGGGACAGAGACCGCGAGCGGGAGCGTGACCGTGACGACGACGCCAAGAGCCGCAGACACACCTACTTCGAGAAACCGCGAGGAGACGAGCACCAGGTGATGTCGGGGGGCGGGGTTTGTTTGTGCTTGGTTTACCTGTGTGGTTCTAACTGTGTGTGTCTCTGCAGGTGATGGAGGTGGACACAGGTAAGCTCCTCACTGTGACTCACACGATCGTTCTGACCAATGACAGCTGATCGATAACTGATGGATGCTGCGTCTGTGGCAGGTCCAGGATCAGTCAGAGACCAGATCAAGATGATCAATGAGAAGTTTGCAGGAGCAGCGGGCAGCCAATGGCAGAGCCAGGAGCCATATCCTTGTTTATGATTGGACTGTTGTTTGAGTGGGTGGGGCTTACTGTACCACACCAGCTTCAGTCTGAACTGGTTTACCTGTGCACAGGTAGAGTCTGTGCTCATGTCGTGTTACAGGTGATGTTCTCGCTCACCTGTTTGGGGCTCAGGTGTTCTGGTGATGTCACAGCTGCTGGGATGGAGCAGGAGTAGTAACACCTGAGCAGGAGTAGTAAAAACACCTGAGCAGGAGTAGTAACACCTGAGCAGGAGTAGTAAAAACACCTGAGCAGGAGTAGTAACAACACCTGAGCAGGAGTAGTAACAACACCTGAGCAGGAGTAGTAACAACACCTGAGCAGGAGTAGTAACAACACCTGAGCAGGAGTAGTAACACCTGAGCAGGAGTAGTAACAACACCTGAGCAGGAGTAGTAACACCACCTGAGCAGGAGTAGTAACACCTGAGCAGGAGTAGTAGTAACACCTGAGCAGGAGGAGTAACAACACCTGAGCAGGAGGAGTAACAACACCTGAGCAGGAGGAGTAACAACACCTGAGCAGGAGGAGTAACAACACCTCAGCATACCAAACAACTGTAGTACTACACACAGCCAAATACACAGTATAGTTACATGTATGTTCATGTGTGGTGCAGTGATACAGGGTACCAACACCAGTACTGTGTGTGTGTGGTGTTACTGCAGTACTGTGTGTGTGTGTGTGTGTGTGTGTGTGTGTGTGGTGTTACTGCAGTACTTGTCCTTAGCTGGTGTGTACTGGTTCTCAGAGGAGAGACTCCAGTAAGGAGCAGCTGGGAGATTTCTTTGGAGGATCAAACTCATACGCAGAGTGTTACCCTGCTACGTAAGACACACGCACACACAGACCCACACACACACACGGTGCGTTAACCTTCATACCTGCTCTGTGAGGTGTGTGTGACTGTACATCTGTGTGTGTAGGATGGACGACCTGGCCGTGGACAGTGATGAAGAGGTGGACTACAGTAAGATGGACCAGGTAACTCTGACTCCCAGCATGCACTGCAGCTCATCCTCACACAGCAACATGATGCTTATCTGTGTGTGTGTGTGTGTGTGTGTGTGTGTGTGTGTGTGTGTGTGTGTGTGTTCCAGGGCAATAAGAAGGGTCCTCTGGGCCGCTGGGACTTCGACACTCAGGAGGAGTACTCAGATTACATGAACAACAAGGAGGCGCTGCCCAAGTGCGTGTTACTGTGTCCCTCAGCTCTGACTGACAGGCAGCTGATCCTGTGTGTGTGTCTGTGTGTGTTTGTATTCACTCTGTGTGTGTGTGTCTGCAGGGCTGCTTTCCAGTACGGCATCAAGATGTCTGAAGGCAGGAAGACACGACGTTTCAAAGAGACCAATGAGAAGGCAGAGCTCGACCGCCAGTGGAAGAAGATCAGCGCGGTGAGAGACACACACACACACACACACACAGGAAGAGTGAACGCAGACACACAAATACACACAGACACACACGCTGTAAACCAATCAAACACGGCGCTGAAGCAGCTGTTTTTGTTTCAGATCATCGAGAAGAGGAAGAAGATGGAGGCTGACGGGTAACTACTTCCCGTTTGTTCTCAGCTCCTCGTTTATCACTTTGTCAGCCAATCAGAAGGCAGCAGTGACCTTATGTATGACATCATAAATGATGGAAGACTTTTATTTTTTCAGGGTCGACGTGAAGAGACCAAAGTACTGAAGACACCCTGCAGACACAGCAGCTGTATCGATCGTGTATCGATCGGCTTCACGTTAGTTTAGAAACATGTAAATGTACAGAGATGCTGTGAGGTCAGAGGTCACTGACCCTGATAAGCGTGTATTGTTATTGATTAGCTGTTCTTATTGATCAGTTTGTTTTGTGAGAATAAAAACATCCAAACATCTGCTGTGATCGCGGTTTCTCTATAAAGACGGCCAATCAGGAGGACGGTGTGCTGATCAGCTGTATCCATGGAGCTGCAGTAGGCGGGGCCAGGAACAGACTGATTACTATCATGTTTAACATGTGTGACGTCGTGACCTCACAGCCTGAGTTTGTATCACTGATGCCTGTGAACAGGAAGTTTATGATATTTGAGATCTGGCCTAAAGTAAATAATAATAAAATAGACGCCCACCATGAGTGACAAAGATGGCCGCTCAAAGTAAACTTCACTCTGCTCTCATTGGCTACCAGCCTCATCAGTCACAACCTGTTAACCAATCAGCTCTTATGGATGAACAATATTTACAGTTTTACTCAGAAATGAGTGAAGAAGCTCAGCGGCGTCGCCCCCTGGTGGCCGTCACACAGAAAGCTTACAGTCCTGTCTGTTACTCTTCACCGTAGTTTTAGCTTCACCTGTTTTTAGCCAATCAGAGGATAGAAATCACATCTGTCCTCTGAGCTCACAGCTGGCAGACTAAATGTGCTAACGCTAGACGTGCTAATCTAATTTTCCATTTAAAGTAAGTAAACTGGAATGATGACATCACAAACACTGATTGGCTGTGATAGATGTTGGACAGCGAGCGCTCGCTCAAGTCTGGACGAGCAGCAGACGTTTACGCCCACATCTGTGTCAGAGGTCACATCACAGATCCACAGGAACTGTTTAGCGAGGTCGTCAGACCTGCTCTGAGCTGTGCGGGTGTGATAACAGCTTGTTTCTTTGTTGATCTCATTAAGCGTCCTCCATCTTTACAGGACTCGTTGAGCTCGTTATGCGCAGTAGCTCGTTAAGAGATCAAACTCTTTGTTTGTTGTTGTTTGTTTGGCTCTCGGACGAGTTCGTCCCCAGATTAGCATCAGAGAGGCTAACGAGAGCAGCTAATTACCCTGAGAGTGTGATGGACGGTTGGACTGATGAATATGGATGTGCGTGCTTCTCGAGGTGCTAATGAGGCCTCGCAGCTCCGCCCACCCGCAGCTCTGACAGGAAATGGTTGTGTGAACATCAAAGAGGAACTTTCTGTTTAATTCAACTTTTTTATGACCTGATTTATTCTGAGAACTTCAGACTTTATTTCAAGTTTATTTCAAACTTTGATTCAGCTTTAATTTAACGATCAATCAGCTGCTCATTAAGCCCTCGCCCTCTGAGCTGCCTCTGATCGGCCAATCAGGACGAGCGTGTTGTTTTAACTGCTCAGACCTGCTTCAGGAGGTTTACTGTAAACAGACGAGCTGAACTGTGGAGCCTCATCACAGCTCCACACTCAAAGGAGCCACTCAGTAAGTAAGTAAGTAAGTAAAACTTTATTTATATAGCACCTTTCAAGATAAAAATCAAAAAGTGTTTCACAGAAGCTAAAACCTAAAAATCAAAATCAACCAAAAGCAAGTTTAAAAAAATCAGGAAACACGTTTGCAGCTCAGGCTCTGAGTCACAGTGATTCACACAGTGCAGGACCTCTATATGCAGGTGTGTGTGTGTGTGTGTGTGTGTGTGTGTGTCAGTGAGCTGACCCACTGTCCTCATTTTATTTCACTTTGTCGCTATGGGAACAAGGTGTGTGTGTTAGCGAGTGGAAATGGGTCAAATCACAGCAGGTTAATGTCATGACACAATTCATGCCACCATCACACACACACACACACACACACACATACAAAAAACCTGAATTTTACACTGTTTATTTATTTAAAATTATCTATTTAAAGTAAGTTGAATGTGACCGTGGTTACTGTCCCCCAGCCAAATTCAGGGCCTGCACCCACCTTCGTGGTCTAAGTGGGCCGGGTCCTCCGAAAGCCGGGTAGGCCGGAAGTGAGTGACTGTGACGGTCTAGCCTTCAGATCTGCGTCACCGCTGTCTCGGTGGAGTGAAACTCAGCCGTCTGCTCCTCGCTGTCTAACAGGACACTGCCGTAAACTCTCGACCGTCTCACACTTCTGTTTAATCAGTTTTCTGTTTGACGTTTATTCAGCTGTGTGAAAACTAGAACTTTAATCTCAGCCAAACCGATTTACTCCGGAACAAATGAAACAAAAAGCCAAACAATAACATGTTTAAGTGATTTAAGTGACGTATATATCATGTTTAACCTGAGCAGCGAAAGACCGCGGCGGTTTGAAAACGATGTGCCGGGAGTTCGCTGCTCTCACCGGCTCAGATATTTGAAGTTTACATTCTCGCCTGAAAATATGTTAAAAGTTTATTTTGTGACCCAGAAAGAGAAATAAGAGTAATATTAAAACTAAGTCGCTGCCGCCATTGTTGGAAACTGGAATTGGCTGGGCTGCGCTATGAATTCTGGGATATGGTTTTACATTTTTGTTGTCTGGGTGGAAAATCAGGAGAAATTCGGGTGAATGGTGGCTCCGGGAGATTTTCAGGAGGGGCACTGAAATTCTGGATTCTCCCAGAAAGATCGGGAGGGTTGGCTTGTATGTTTACATCATGCTCTCTCGGGTCTCTGATCCTGAAGCTCAGCTGGGCAGAAACCAGACTCATGAGCGCCAGCACTCTCACAGACGACTGTCCTCAGAGTGATGATGAAGATATATCTCTGTATCTCTGGTTCTCTTCCACAGCACGTCTTTAGCTGTGTCCGAATTCAGGGGAAGGATCCTCCGAAGGACGTATTTGGAGGCAATGATGTCACAGCGAAGTGACGGAGGCTGTCCGAATTCAAAGAGTCCTTCGAATGTGGCAACAAATGCGTCCTACTTTTCCCCAAATTTGAAGGATGGGTCCGATGTATCCTTCGTGTCCTACCATATCCCAGGATTCATTGCGGGCCATACAGGAGATTTTTTTTCTGAGAACGATGGTGGTCGAGGCGGGAGAGGAAACACTTTCAAATGTAAGTATATGAAAATCTGGTTGTACAAAAGTTGTTATAGCGGTCGTGTTGTTAAGCTTTGGGCATCTGCATATGTAGCCGGTCTGGCCTTAAACTCTGACTGCTGTTAGTTCTCTGCATTGTGTTGTGCGAATGACCCGAGGAGTCAACTCTCACTTTGCCAGCTGGGCGGATTTATTCTCCCATAACTGTTCAAAATAAAAATAAAACAACGACTTCACTTTACTGGACTCTGCGTGAACACCTCTCCTCAGCCGGGCCTCTAGGCGACTGAGGAATATAGCACGCAGCTACAGGAAGTGACTTTGGTCAAAGGTCACACAAACAAAATAAAAGCTCCCAAAATATAAATAGAGAAAATAAACATGTATAAATAAACACATATACATAACACTGCAGGATGGATCTTTGGTGAAATATAAATTCTTTTTTAATGCACCTGTTACACATAGACATGTTTTTTTTTTTTAATTTAATAAGCCTAAACCAGCTTGTATGGCGGGTCCCGCGGTTTTTCATGTATTGCCGCTTACATACAGCTAATTTAGATTTTTAAAAATTAATCTTTATGGTGATATGTTGTGGGGAACAAAGACCAAACGGCTTAATTTATTAAAACGAGGAGAAAACAATCACCTCTTCACTGGGGTGAAGAATTGGGCCGCTACGGCGTGGAGGTGCAAGAATAAATCAATGTACACATCATATTCATATGAGTGCGGTCCTATTAACCCTCATGCTGTACAGCAGCGGTCCCCAACCTTTTTAATGTCAGACACGGAGCCTTTAAGGTATGGCGGATAAATACAACCACATAAAATGATCCGACCAAGACAAAAACTGGTATTCTGTAAATATAATAATAAACGTGAATGTGCTGTGTAATTGTGTAACTTTATTAGCAGCGTCCTCCTGAAAATGCGCCAACATTGAGAGTAACATCCTCCTCTCTGCCGCTTAATGCTCTCTGGTCGCTATGGTAATGTGTAAATATTTCTTTCAAAATAAGACACGAAACTACAACAAGGGAAAGACCCAGGGAAACACAGTTAATGATAAAACCCCTGAAAACCATAAATTTCACAGCGGAGCCTCAACTCTCGTGGCCCGGTACCAAACGACTCACGGACCGCTGCTGTACAGAACCTGTGATGTCCACACGGTGTTCCTCTGGTGTTCTGCTGTGAAAACTTTGGGATTTAGGGATTAACATAGTTGCCATGGTTTCCTTTCTTCTCTTATTTGTTGTGTGTGTGATCAGGACAATTCTGGAGAAGATGGGCCTGCAGGGGAAAGTCACCACCTGCAGGCCAGAAGACATGAGATAACTTTAAAGAATACAAAGTACGTATGTGTGTTATCAAGAAGATAATTCTTAGGAACACAAGTTAATAAATGTGCAATTACTAAGAGTTGTTGTGGTGTTTTTATTTGCCTGCTGTCATTTTTATTTCCTCTGCCTTTAGGATTGCAAGTATCCAGGCTCAGGAGAGGGGGTCAGTGGGAAGCCCACTGCTGCTACTTGGCCCTGGTTTGCCCTCATGGATGAGGTGATAGGACAGAGGCCTTCCATTAAGCCTCTTGTCCAAATGTCCTCTCTCCCTGAGGACACTCCAGGGCCAAGCACAGCAGTGGGTGACCAAAACGACAGCGATGACGAAGCGGCTCAGCCACCTACGACAGGGAGAAAGAGGAAAAGAGATGATGAGCTGCTAGACCTCATCAGAGAGGACATGAGGCAGCAAAGAGAGGCTGAGGAGAGGAGAGCAGGGAGAGGATGGACAGACTGTTTTCACTTCTAGAAAGATTAGTTCCCAAATGAGTTTTGTATTGAGAAATTTATTTATTTGAATATATTTGTTACATTGTTACATGTGTTGCATTAGTTTAAAGGTTTTATGTTATTAATAAATTGATTCGAACAAACAGTGATTGTCACTGAACTCAATTTGATTTACAGGCATTTGTAACATGTATGAACATAACGCTAACTTTGAACAATTTTACTTGGATATTAATTTGATAGCAATAAAGTAAATAACAATAACAATTAAACAAGAATATTTCAAATACACAGTAAAGATGGAAAAACAATATTTTCAGTTGTTCACACAGGATTAACCTGAGTGAGCTGTTCCTGGACCGTTTCTTTAACAACTGTAATAGATTACAGGAAGTCTCTGGCAGTGTTGCTGAATCTGCCGGAGCAAGATCAGACGTGGATGGGGTGCAACTGAGACCTGCGGTTTGTCTTTTCTGGTTGGTGAGTGGAGAGTCACACAGGGTGGTCTGCAAAGAGCTTTAGGATGCTTCCTCCCACTGTCCACTGCATCGTCCATCCACGGGGTTCACAGGGCTGGCTCACTCGTGGCTGCCGCACCCCTAAGATGTTTTCAGAAATATGCAAGCAGGAGATGGTGGATGCTATATTATTAGTATAATACTTGTAACTCTGTAGCAGACAACAGTTTGATAAAGTGCTATGTAAAACAAACAAAAGATTAGATTCTATATGTTTCAAAGATATTTAGTTTATATATTTTATAAGATACAGTACATGTGTGAGAATGACCGATGTTGTGCCAAAAAATGATCATCTGCCAAAACTGATTTCCGGTTTTTGCCCTAAACCGATTGCTCGTATTTAACCTGCTATGAATAACTTGTTGGTCTATAATACGTGAAACATATGTCAAATGTTTCCCTCATCAATGATATCAAGTCACTTTGAGCCACCAGCAACATTCCTGTATGAAGGTAGAAACAAACAGGAAATAACAATGGATTGCATTTATATAGCGCTTTTCATTATTCATTCACACACTGGTGGAGGCAGTTACAGGTGTAGCCACAGCTGCCCTGGGGCAGACTGACAGAAGCGAGGCTGCCATATCGCGCCATTGGCCCCTCTGGCCATCACCAGTAGGTGAAGTGTCTTGCCCAAGGACTTTGTCTTTACACAACGACTGAGACAGACAGAGCTGGGGATCGAACCGGCAACCTTCCAGTTACAAGATGAGCTTCCCAACCCCCTGAACCACGGTCGCCCCAAATGCTGAGTTTGTAAAAGCAGCGAGAAACACGGGTCATGTTCAGCAGCTGAGGTAATCAAGGGTCAAAGGTAGGGATGGGTATCGAAACCCGGTTCTTGTGGAGAACCGGTTCCCACTGTTTCAATTCCTTGGAATTGTTTGCCATTTTTGCAAACGATTCCCTTATCGATTCCAGTCGCCCCGAGTGACGTCACCACGTTGCGGAGCGTCATTTACCTGGCAGGAAACATGGCGGCTCAAACGCTCAAAAGTTTGGTCATACTTTACGAGAACAGATGACAACAGGGCAACTTGCAATACTTGCAAAGTAGATATTTCATTTAAGGGAGGAAACACTACGAATATGCAAAAGCATTTGCTCACAAAACACGCGATGACCTTAAATGAATGTCGTGTTTTTAATTCCGCTCCGGACTCGTGAATCTCAACCCAGCAGCAGCGGTAACGTTTGCACGTCCTCTCCCCTTAATGCGGCAGGTAAATAATCAACTTACAGTGCATATTATGTTAGCGCGATCTGCCTTATTACAAAACCTGCCATTACTGTGCGTTTAGGTGACCATGATGAGACAGACAGAGTCTGGCTGGCTCAGATGCTGGCAGTTCTCGCTGCAGTCTACCGGTAGCGTCTCCTTTCAGGCCAGGATAGACGAATGTCACCGAGCAGTGACTAAGTTTGTGGTCAAAGGCTTGCACCCGTTTGCCACAGCAGATGCCCCCGATTTTCAGTAAGTGAATGTGTTTAATTGTAGGCAGGGACATTACTGGATATTCTTGTGTAATTGCTACAGAATAATTTATGTTATACTTTGTTATTGCTACAGAAGAATATTTATTTTATTATTTTACATTTACAATTTTTTCCCCGGGGACCCTGTGACACCCCATTGAAGAGCCGTAGGCTGTGGATCTCTTAAGATCTCACTGTTGGGTTTGTAAGGCCATGTTACTCCTAAATTTCTATCTTGTTCAAAGAGAAGATATAAAACAAAGTTCTAAGCTAATCGACCTTAGTGTTCTCCTTTTTTAAAAAGAATCGATAAAGAATCGAATCGTTAAACAGAATCGAAAATGGAATCGGAATCGTGAAAATCTTATCAATACCCATCCCTAGTCAAAGGTCACTGTAAGAGTTGGTGTTCTTAGTTTTAATCATGTTATTGGTTCACAGGTCAGCAAGCTGTTTGAGTGTGTTCCTTCATCATTCTCCCTCTGACCTTCATCATCATCATCAGCTCTCTGTGGAGCATCATTTGGACCTACGAGCCTGTCAGCGCTGACCCGGGCTGGTTCTGTGTTTCAGTCACAGCAGGACGCAGGGACACGACAGCTATGAAGATTCATCTTTTATTTTCATCAAGGTAAAATGTTACAGACGCTGACACAGCCAATCAGGCTGCAGGAGCAGGAGGAAGCCCTGTGATTGGTCGGCAGCAGGTGGATCAGAAACAACATTCAGGACCAAAATCGATAATCAATAACATCAGCTTCCTGCAGTGAGACAAAAGCAGAGTTCCTGGCTCTGTGTGGTTAACGACAACAAACTGAATTCAACTCGTCACTGATTCGTTTTCATTTTTTCACTCATAAAAAACAAAAACAAACGACAGTAAACAAAATAAAGTAAATCAGAGCAGAGTGGGACGGCCGCCTCGTTAAGCTCGTTAAGACCGGAGCGCACCTGTGTCACCGTCAAAGTTTCTAAACATCAGACACGTCCAGCTGTGACTCCGCCCCCGTCAGGTAACAGTTCACACCCACTTTCACATTAGTCACAGGAGCAGATCCCGTGGGGCAGAGCTTCCTCGTGAGGTCACATTTCACCCACTGACATCACACTGAAACCCCGCCCCTTTCACATTGTCCTCTGTGCTCTGTCCATTAGCAGACAGGTGGCTGATGGGAGTCGTTTTCTCCTCCTCTGTCACAGCGAGCGTCTCAGAAGAGCAGCGGGGGTTTGGTGAACACTCGGTGCTCTGCAAAAAACAGAGAAGAAGAAAAAACAGGAAGTGTCACGCCATCGGTGTGACACTTCCTGTTTACACTGACCAGGTGAGGTCAGAGCTGCAGGTACGAACATCAGCGTCTGCAGTGGTCTGATCACGGCTTCACCCTAACTGACCTACACGCACTGAAGCTTGTAAACATTCGTCTGGTTGCTGATCAGTTTGTTTCTGTCACAGAGTCCAAAACACCAACAGCTGAGTTTAAACAGCAGACGGAGAAAAACTCCAACATTCAAAGATTTCAAAGATGAAGAAGCGACGAGTGTGACGCTCTGCTGATACACCTGTGGTCACTAACACACTCAGCACTGCATGGACTGCAGTACTGAGCATAGTCCTGTCTCTGAGCTGTGGATGTTATTATGGCGTCTGTGTGGAGGAAACTGGCGCGGCGTCTGTGACGTGCGTTACCGTGAGCTGCAGCGTTCTCCTGATGGGTGTTCTCCAGCTCGCTTTCCGGAGTCACAGCATCTGAAAACCAACAGGAAGTCAAGGACAGGAAGTCAAGGACAGGAAGTCAAGGACAGGAAGTCAAGAGGGGTGTCCAAATTCTTGGGCTGCATCATCCTGAGGACCCGGCCTTCGCGGTCTACGTGGGCCGGGTCCTTTGAAGACCGAGGAGGCCGAAAGTGAGCGGCTGTGAAATTGGACGGTCTGGCCTTCAGATCTGCGTCACCGCTGTCTCGGTGGAGTTTAATAAACTCGGCCGTCTGCTCCTTCTATCTAAAATATAACAGGACACTGGAGTAAACTCTCGACCGTCTCACACTTCTGTTTAATCAGTTTTCTGTTTGATGTTTATTCAGCTGTGTGAAAACCACCCGAGGGATTAATAAAGTTTAATCTAATCTAATAACTTTAATCTCAGCCAAGCCGATTTACTCACTAACAAATAAAACAAAAAGCCAAACATTAACATTTTTAGGTTGTCTAAGTGATCTGAAAATGATGTGCCGGGAGTTGTGCCGTTCTCGGCGGCTTCAGTGACCCTCGAGCTCCCGGCTCGCTATCGAGCTGGTGGGTAACAGACGTCTCCGAAAACGTCGAAGCACTTTTGCAAATATGGGATATCTTGATAAACCGAGCAGATATTTGAAGTTTACACAGCTACATTCTCACCTGAAAATATGTTAAAAGTTTATTTTGTGACCCAGAAAGAATAATAAGAGTAATTTTAAAACTTTGTAGCGGCTGCCATTGCCGGAAACTGGAATTGGCTGAGCCGCGCTATGAATTCTGGGATATGGTGGGCCACGAAGGACACACCCGACCCATCCTTCAAATTCGGGGAAAAGGAGGAAGCATTTGTCGGCTGCATTTGGAGGAGTCTACGAACTTGGACAGCCTTCGTTGCGTCGCCAATCACAGGTTAGATACAGCTCAGCCAATCACAGGTTAGATACAGCTCAGCCAATCACAGGTTAGATACAGTTCCTGTGCTCTGCTGCTTGTTCACCTGTGAGGCCGTCCGAGCGTTTGAGCGCTCGCTCCACCTGCTCTCTCCTCCTCCACTCAAAGTTCAGTGCCTCCTGCAGCTTCCTCTTTGCCTTCTTCTCCTTCTTCAGCCTCCGCTGGATCGACACTGATGAGGAAGGTGAGACGAAGAGAACAGGTAGTGTGAACAGTTCTCACCTGTCTCACCTCTATTAGGTCAGAGCTCACTTGTTTGACCTCTGACCTGTTACACCTGTCTCACCTCTGGTGTGCAGCTCGGAGCTCAGCTGTCTCTGCAGCGTCTGTCGGGCGTCCCTTTCTCTCTCCAGCTCCAGTTTTAACTCTTTCCTCTCCTGCTGGTTGTGTTTGTCCTGAGAGCGAGCGCTCTCCACCGCCACCTTCAGGAGACCCTGAGAAACACACACAGGTAAGTCCCTGATGTTCTCAGGTACTTTTCGTCTCTGCATCTCTGATGTTCCCTCCCAGTATTTTAAATTCTCCACATTAACATGTCTCAGATTCCCGAGTTCCCACATCCTCGTCATGTAACCTTGTATTGATTTCACATGTTCTTTTGCTCAGTTTGAAATATTCCAGTCTCTGCTTTTTGATTTGATGGCCAACATTCCTGCCTCCTCATGAGCTGCATTGATGTCTCTACATGAATATTTCACCTCCATCATCTCTGTCTGTCACCTGTATGTTGGTCAGCAGCGTCTCCATCGATGACAGACCCTCAGCCAATAGGAACGGAGCAAAGGCGGGGTTTGTGTGTTTGATTGACAGTGACTGGGAGGTGAGTGCCAGCTTCTCATAGGTTGGTTTGATGAGGGAGAGGGGCAGCAGGCTGTCCTCTGCAGGTAGGAGAAAAGCAGCTTAAACAAAAATAAAAACATCTGGACTTTATTGTACTTTAATGTTCTGAGTCATCATCTGTTTTCACTGCTGTCTTACGTGATCATCACAGTAGAACCATCACTGTCGCTACACTGGCATGTCTTACATTAGCTCGGTCACTGCTGATACCAACAGCAGAGGGCGATCTCACAGCTTCTGCTCACTTTGATGTGTTTGATGTAATGATCTACGAGCTGAAGCTAAAGTCAGTCCCATTATCTGCATGTTATCCTGCTCTGAGTGACACATGCAGTCTTCCTTTAAACTGAGTCTGATGGACGAGCCGAGGATGAAGCTGAACCAGGGCCAGACTCAGAGACGTAAATACCAGACGGGTCTGTATCCAAACACCTCAGGACCCGTTACTGTTCATGTACCAGCTGCTCCTCACACACACACACACACACACACACACACACACACACACACCTTTTTCTTTCAAAGCCTGTTTGAAGTTTCCTGGCTCCCCATCTGTAGAGTGAACACATGAAAACATGCAGATCAGTGACTGTGTGCGTGTGTGTTCTTGTTTAGAAGTATTGTGGGGACATACTGTTACAATCACATTACGGGGACTTTTAGGCAACAAAGAGCAAAGCTCTCACATTTTAGATAAGTATGTCTACTGTGAGTGGTTACCCAGCTCTGGTGTGTGTGCTGGTGGAAGGGGTGATGATGACGATGATGAAGATGCCCTAGAAGGCGATCGGCTGGTTGGTTCCTGTGGGTGGAGCTCATCGTCGCTGGGAGTGGGGGAGGGGCTACCTAGAGGAGACTCCTGAACACACGGTTAGCATTAGTGCTGGTAATATTAACACTGCTAGCATTAGCCCCTTTAGCATTGGCTCTTTTGGCATTAGCTCTGGTAGTTTTGCTGCTGCTAGCTGTTACCTTGCTCTCTTCTGTGTAGACCTGTGACACAACAGCCATGTTTGCTAAATCACTGAGCTGACTCATCTGATTCATCGCCATAGCAACATTGGCAGGAGGCAAGCCCACAGGGAGGATGGGATGTGGCATAACCATAAATGGAAGGTCTGACAGGCCTGAGGAGGGCAGATACAGATAGTTATGTGCTGTGACGCTAAGCTAACAATGATCAGGCGTCCAATGAGAAGAGAGCGGTGACTCACGGTTGGCTAACAGCGAGCTCTGCTGCTGCAAAGTGTTGAAGTGTAGGGATGCCGAACCAGCAGGAGGCGCTACAACTGAGGGGGGAGGAGAGAGGAGCTGCTGCTCCTTTTCCCAGGATCCTTTGCTACCTCCTGCTGAGGGAACAAAGGTTTAGATTTTGGTGCTGTCCTTTGATTTGCTCTAGGTTCAGATTGGAACAAACTGATGGAATCGAACCCGTGTCCTCGTTCTCCGACTCGGCTCTGCTGTGGTGTCGCTGCTGATCACCGCTGCCATGGAAACGCATCATCATCCGCATCTTCTGGAGCCTCAGAACCTCGGCCATCGCTGCCGCCGCTGTCAGCCCTGCAGACAGGAGAACAAAGAGTGATGGTAGAGTGTGTCCTGAAGGGGGCGCCGCTGCACTCACATAAGAAGGGTTTGGATTGTTTCTGCTGTAAATGTTTGATGAGATGATGATGATGATGATGATAGTCCTTCAGAAATCAGAGCGAGACTGGATCGTCTTTGTTGGTCATGAAAGCTTTTTTCTTCCTAGAGAGGAGGAGGAGGAGGTGATGAAGGTAACTGTTTTCAGGAAGTTGCTGACTGATCAATAATTAACAACCCCGGCAACCTGAAAGTCTCCAGTGACTGCTGGTGTCTCTCGACCATCTATCTCTCCCTGCAGCCACTTGGCCCAGTTAATAGGCTGCACTAATTAATTCGATGCTAACGAGCGGTCGGTCTCCCTGCGGCTCGTTAAATGAACAAAAACACAAAGAAAGTTTGATCCTTTTGTTCTGCAGCAGATTCTGTGACAGTGACGGCGATGGGTGATTAGCCTAGCTTAGCACAAAGACTGGAAGTAAGGGGAAACTGTTAGCATGGTGACCTCGAACAGGTGGGATAAGACTCGATCGTGTGTGAAGTCTCATCACAGAGCAGCAAACTGACCTCGAGTTCTCCTGTTCTCTCAGTATTGAAATACAACACCTGCTCTTATTGTGGAAGAACATTCAGCTGGAAGGAGATGCTGGTGCAGGAAGTGACAGTCTGACTGTGAAATGTTTCATTTCTAAAATGTGTTCATACACGCTCAGTCATCCAGGTAAGGAAATCCTGAAAGTTGATTCTGTTCATCTGGATGTTTTCAGCGGGAGAAACATTTCATCATCATCATCATCAGGTGACTTCTTCAGCAGCACTGAAGGAACAATGTGCTGGGAGGTCAGTTTACGATCATTAATATGCAAATTGTCATGACCATTGATCAACAACCACTGATCAATGTCCATGAGTCCCATTCACAGAGAGTTGGGGAATGGCTGCAATCACAGCATTGTAAGATGGTGACAGATGGACCCTTAGGCCCCCTCCTTGATTCAGAGATGGTCTTTCCCTTTTCACGTAAATGGCCTCCTTGACTCCGCCCTCAAACCAGCGTTCCTCCCTGTCCAGGATGTGTACATCCTCATCATTGAAAGAGTGTCCACTGGCCTGGTACTCATGTCAGCTGACACTGAAGAAGTCACCTGATGATGATGATGAGACGTTTCTCCCACTGAAAACATCACTGAAGATGGTGATGATGACAGGACGGGGCACATACTAAACCTTTCACCTCTGTCACTGCGGACACACCTGACAGCTTAATGAAAACACACACACACACACACACACACACACACTCTGCGTCCTGCAGACAGACCGTGTGGTTGCTGAGCAACAGGAAACAGCTGGTCCTCCTTCACTGCACACGATGTAGACGACAAACAGGATGAATTCATCAAAGTGACACGAGTTTGATTTTATTCATCTGTTTATCCCGAGAGCAGCCGCATGCTTCAACTTCCTGTTCCACACACACACGGAAAAGGCTGAGCTCAGAGGGCTTCAAACAGCGGTCCAGATTTCATCAGCTGATGTGCGTGTGCAGAGTTTGAGGAGGAAATAGAAACAGTCTCCATCAGTGCATCAGAACTGGCCAATCACAGAGCTGTTAGAAGTAATCCTGTCAGTGAGGAGGAGGAAGATGATGAGCCGTGCTGATGGAGACTGATTGGCTGACAGAGTCTGCTGCTCTGAACTAATAAAAGGTGCTGAGTGGCTGATTTGATCCGTGGCTGTTCCTGCAGTGGTTTACACGTCCCACATGTCCTCAGGAACGCTGACACACGTGTGTTTTGTGGAGAAACGAGAAACCAAAGAGTCAAATCGAAGCCTATGACAATAAAAACTTCCTCACAACCTTCTGGTCGCCACATCAGTCGCCCTCCTCCTGTAACAAGTATTTAGGTAATAAGAGGTTCAATGATGTGGCTCTGAGCCCGAGCGCCGCCTCACAGGCTGCTGTGGCTCCTGCTGAGTAACATGTAATAAAGACACAGCGACCATGTTTCAGACGCATCGACAGCACAGAGATTACAGCTAGAATTAGCTTAGCTTAATTAGCCGACGCCAGAGTGACTGACAGAGTGGAGTCTCTGTGTGTGAGTCTGTGTGTGCGCACGTGTGTGTGTGAGTCTGTGTGTGTGCGCGTGTGTGTGTGAGTGTGTGTGCGAGTGTATGTGTGTGTGTGCAAGTGTGTGTGTGAGTGTGTGTGTGCACGCGTGTGTGTGTGAGTCTGTGTGTGAGTGTGTGTGTGCACGCGTGTGTGTGTGCGCGTGTGTGTGTGAGTCTGTGTGTGAGTGTGTGTGCGAGTGTGAGTCTGTGTGCGTGTGTGTGTGCGAGTGTGTGTGAGTCTGTGTGTGTGCGCGTGTGTGTGTGAGTCTGTGTGTGAGTGTGTGTGTGAGTCTGTGTGTGTGCGCGTGTGTGTGTGAGTCTGTGTGTGAGTGTGTGTGCGAGTGTATGTGTGTGTGTGCGAGTGTATGTGTGTGTGTGCAAGTGTGTGTGTGAGTGTGTGTGTGCACGCGTGTGTGTGTGAGTCTGTGTGTGTGCGCGTGTGAGTGTATGTGTGTGTGAGTCTGTGTGTGTGCGCGTGTGTGTGTGAGTCTGTGTGTGAGTGTGTGTGCGAGTGTGAGTCTGTGTGCGAGTGTGAGTCTGTGTGTGTGTGAGTGTGTGTGCGAGTGTGAGTCTGTGTGTGAGTGTGTGTGTCTGTGCGAGTGTGAGTCTGTGTGTGAGTGTGTGTGTCTGTGCGAGTGTGAGTCTGTGTGTGAGTGTGTGTGTGTGCGTGTGTGTGTGTGCAAGTGTGTGTGTGAGTGTGTGTGTGCACGCGTGTGTGTGTGAGTCTGTGTGCGAGTGTGTGTGCGAGTGTATGTGTGTGTGAGTCTGTGTGTGTGCGCGTGTGTGTGAGTCTGTGTGTGAGTGTGTGTGCGAGTGTGAGTCTGTGTGTGTGTGTGTGAGTCTGTGCGAGTGTGAGTCTGTGTGTGAGTGTGTGTGTCTGTGCGAGTGTGAGTCTGTGTGTGAGTGTGTGTGTGTGTGTGAGTCTGTGTGTGTGTGTGTGTGTGTGAGTCTGTGTGTGTGTGTGTGAGTCTGTGTGTGTCACTCCGACCCTCTGCTTCCTCTGGATCAGCTGCTACAGCTGGATATGCAACAGCAGGCTCAGCCCTGCTTCATGAAACCGTCCCAGTGTTAGATCCTGTGGTCTCGTCTGCGATGTTCATGATTCTGTGGTCAGCCAAACACTGCTGTTGCTGCCCTCAGTAAAGATGGCGCCCTCTGTGGGCGTTCCAGGCGTTGCTGTAGCAGCTTCATCACATTTTGATTTCAGTAATCAGAATGTTTTTATGGTAAAAACTTTTAAAATGAGTCTTTATCCCGTAGCAGATGATGCCACGTTACCACCTGCTGATACATCTGCTCTGTGTAACAGTTTGTCTCACTCACCTGTCTGAGACAGCAGGGTGGGGCTTAGCAGACTGTGTGGGAGGAGCCTGGAGCCTTCAGTCATGGAGGCCACGCCCAGCGTTCTCTTAGGAGGCCGACCTGGACGAGAGCTGAGAGAGGTGAAGGCATTAGAAACTCAGCGGGACGTTCCTTTAAAGAAGGCTGCCGACCGCCTTAATAGATTCCACCTTAAATAACAACTGTGAATAATTAATGAGCGCTGGCCTATCTTTCTCTCACTTTCAGTTTTCCAGGTTAATGTCGTGTTTTAGCTTCATGAATGAATCTGTTTGATGTCGACTCTGCTGGAGGCCGTTCATCGTCCCCGGGGAAGACTTTCAGAGAAGCACCGCGCGGCTCAGACAGAGGGGCGGAACCAATGTTACTGACAGGAAACAAACACCAGGAACTAAAATATTAAAACTCCTAATCACACACATTAAGAGTCGCTTGATTACCTGTTGTTGTATTTCACAGCAGAACAGGAAGTGAGGCAGGAATCGGTGTAGTGAGAATGAATACGGAAAAAAAAAACAGCGAAGATAAAAGATTAAATCAAAGGTGACAGAAAACAATATTCCACCACTGAAATATTAGAAGAGAATAATAATAATGACAACACAGTCAATAACGATAATAATACTGAGCCAAACTTAAAACAAGAAAAGTAAACGTGTTGAATGAAAACCGGAAACAGATGATGTCATAGAAAATATCCTTTAGTTTCCAAATAATAAAGGAAAAATCGTTTAAAGGATCTCAGTGATAATAACATACAAGCAGAACTGAGTGGGGATCACAGAGTAATCAGATTACTTTACATATATTTAAGGTCCCAGTGTGTCCACCTCAGCTTGTTGTGAACACACACGTTTGTCTCACTGACCTTGAGGGGACCTAAGCTGTATGATGCAGTAGCAGGACACACACACACACACACACACACAGAGTCCTGGGGGGGTTAACCACAGGTCAGGGTTTGATTGGCAGCTCTGACAGAACCCGCCCACACACAGTAAATTAAATTGTGTGTGTGTGTTTGGGCTTTCTACACTTAATTAAACTGGGACAAGAGATCCTTTATGTGCACACACAGTGAACCCAGTTTAACCCAGTGAGACCAGTGCAGTTACTTCTGAAAACAACAAACCAAAAAACTGCACAAACACACTGCGAAGAGCAAAGTGTGTGTGTGTGTGTTTGAGGGTTCAGGTTTGTGTCCTGGTAATGCATCATACAGCTTACAAAGGTGTGACCTTGGTCCTTGTGTCTCCAGAAGTTGAATCTGTTCATCTGGACGTAGCGTTTTGTGGGAGAAACGTTTCGTCATCATCCAAGTGACTTCTTCAGTCTCAGCTGACTGCAGGTTTCAATCTTATAAACAGTACATTTGCATAATGACTGAAACCAGCCCACTGAAGGAACAATGTGCTGGGAGGTCAGTTCCTTAATCTTAATTATGCAAATTCTCATGACCACTGATCAATGTCCATGAGTACCATTCACAGAGAGTTGGGGAATGGCTGCAATCACAGCATTGTAAGATGGTGACAGATGGACCCTTAGGCCCCCTCCTCCATTCAGAGATGGTCTTTCCCTTTTCACGTAAATGGCCTCCTTGACTCCGCCCTCAAACCAGCGTTCCTCCCTGTCCAGGATGTGTACATCCTCATCATTGAAAGAGTGTCCACTCTCCACAGAGGCCCAGAGTTACTGTTAATATCAGAAATATAATGCTGTCCTTTGAGATTTTAACATTTAAGACTGTGAGTGTAAGCTCTTCAGAGCCGTCTACAGTCAGGTAACATGGAAACTAAAAACAGCAGCAGAAGGTAGGGCTGTGCGATATGACAAAAATCTCATATCCCGATATAAGACATTTATCGTCCTGACAACGATATAAATCACAAAAATGTAATATTTTCTGTAAATTCTGTGAATCTCGGGCAACTCGACTTGCGTTTAGTTTTTCCAGCTGGGCGTCCTTTACCTGGATTCGAGTGTTTTAACCGATGCATGAAACTATACATTTTTAGACATAAGTTGTAACGGCCACCATTTTCTCTGAAAGTTTGAGTCTAAGGTTTATTTTTTAGCACCTGGCGGCTCTTTTTTTGCTTCTCATCCATAAACTCTCTGCATCCTCTTTCATGTGATTCAGTTTATTTTGAAAAGTCTCAACAGGATCTTGAGCTTTATTGTGAAAGGTTTACGTGGAAAACAAACAAGCGGACAGCGGAGCAACGCGATGGTTTTACCGTTATTGTTGCTAATGAAAACAAGTAAAAACAGGCGCTTGTCCGCCCATAGTGTGGTTATATTAAATATAAGAGAAAGAGAGAACTTTAAGAAATTAATATAGCCACTACAGTGACCGTCAAAACGATGAAAAATATTGCTGTAAACAGTTTATTTTACGACACCACGAAACAAACGATAGCGTGATAGGAAACGATAGATGTTTTTATGTTCCAGCTGTGATGACTGCAGTCAGGAAACGGCTGCTCAAATTATAAAGTCTGTATTTCTATGAACAGCCTCATCAAAAAACACCATACAACATGTAGGGCACACACACACACACACACACACACAGCTTCTCTTTGTTAATTCTTTAATTAGTTGAGGGGTATTTACATAATCCAATAATAAAAAAAACATTCTGATCCACATTCAGCAGAAACCTACCTTCACGAGATTAAACACACACACACCTGGATGCGACGCAGACACTGGCACATAGAAGATTTGTGTTTCTGTGAACTTGTCTTTGTGTTCTTGTGGGGACTGAGTTAATTTCTGTTTATTGGGGACCTCTGTCCCCTCATGCTGGTGGATCTCTTCATGAGCTGCAGTCCTAATTTTAATTTAAAAATGTTTTCGAGCCTGCCAAACAAAAACAAACACACGCCTCTAACCTATCAAACACATTTGTGTCTTCTTTGTTCTACCGCAGGACGAACAGCAGCGACCAAAGATTCACTGAGTGGAGCGCGTTAAAGATTAAAAAGTACAGGGCCCAGTGATGTCTTTGGACCTGCAGCGATCATCATATAAACCACAGACTGATGATATCATAACAGGATATAGATGACAGCCCACGTCCCCGAAAGGCTCAGAGTGACAAGACCCCACTGGGCATTAATGGTAATGATGGTCCTCATGCAAGCAGAAAGACCAACGCGTGTGTGTGTGTGTGTGTGTGTGTGTGTGTGTGTCGTGTGTGTGTGTGTGTCGTGTGTGTGTGTGTGTCGTGTGCGCGTGTGTGTGTCGTGTGTGTCGTGTGTGTGTGTGTGTGTGTGTGTGCGCGTGTGTGTGTCGTGTGTGTGTGTGTGTCGTGTGCGTGTGTCGTGTGTGTGTGTGTGTCGTGTGTGTGTGTGTGTCGTGTGTGTGTGTCGTGTGTGTGCTTCAAGTTGTGTTTTGGTAGCATGTTCGTCCATATGTCACACACATGCTGATGACATCATCATCATCATCATCATTATTGACCCGATCACTGTGATTGGCTCTGTGACAGTGGCGTGTTTGGATCAATCGGCTGAAGCTAATCGATCAGACGTTTCTCTCTGACAGTGCTGGGGCGTAACAGAGTACATGTACCAGCGTTACGTATTTAAAATAGAAAATACGAGTAACTATTCCGTTACAGTTACCGTTTAAAAAGGTGCTATACAGAATACAAACAACAATCAATCACAGCTGATTTCATCACGCGCTCAGCTGCTCAAACACTTTCACTTTATTTAAAGTTATTGATCAAACGCGCTGATCGTTTCCGGTGTCAGAAAACCTCAAATAAACAAATCAAATCAAAGAAGTAAACTAAACTCCAGCCGTGTTTGTGCTTCAGTAAACACTCTGACAGATCCCCTCCTCCCTCCGGCCCTGGCCCGGCTCACCTGGCGCAGGTGCAGTCCCGGTACAGAGTCTCGAAGTCGGGTCTGCTGATGAGCTTGCAGCGGTTCACTCCGGGCTGGATGGCTCCGAGCCCGCGCAGCACGCGCACCTGCTCCACGGTGCAGACCACGGGGCTGATGCGCAGGCGCTTCAGCTTGGTGTACACGGTGTGCAGCCCCCCCACCAGGTGCTTCAGGAACAGCTGGAACACCTGCGGCAGGCACACCAGCTCCGCGCCGTCCACCGTGAACGACGCCACCTGCACGCCGTGCACGTCCACCATCCGGCAGTCCGCGTGCGCGACACTGCCGCTCCGGCACAGCCGCGGGGAGCCGGCCGGGACAGAGGCACTGTGAGGCGGGTCGGAGTGGAGCAGAGGGTCGGTGTGAGGGCTGGAGGTCCGGATGGAGGAGCCCGCCATATCCGAACCCTTGTTTGATCCGCCGCCCGCGCGCGTCTGTCCACGAGCAGCCGTTCACGGTGACTCCACTCCGCTCTCACCCCTCCTCTCTGCCGCCAACAGCCAATCAGGATCCAGCCAATCACACGCGGGCGCCACAGACGGACAAGACTACCATTGGCTGAGGACAGCGCTCCCAGGGGCGGGGCTTCTGGGCTGTGATTCTGACAGGTGAATGATTGACAGGTGAGTCTGAGGTTTATCGTTCACTTTGATTGTTTTCGACTTTTTACATTTGTTTTATATTTTTTATTTTTTATTGATGTTTTAAACAAAGCTCACAAAAAATAATACACGTATGTAGGCACACACACACACACACACACACACACACACACACACACACACACACACACACACACACAATTAGACATGATTAGTTCATTCCCAGGCCTCTGGAGAACTTCAGACATGTTGAGGAGGTCGTTTAGCCATTGAAATCAGCTGTGTTGGATCAAGGACACATGTAAAGCCTGCAGGACACCGGCCCTCGAGGCCTGGAGTTGGACACCTGTGGTTTAGTCAAGTCAAAAAAACTTTATTTATCCCCAAGGAGCAATTAAGATAGATGCCCTGCCGACCGTACATACAATACACAAACATCACATTGGGGAGACAGGTCAGGCGAGGTAGCACTGGCCGGTGGACCCCACGAGCAGCGACCTGGAACCGAAACCATAGAAAATGCACAACATGAGGACAGACGAGGAGAACAAAGACTGAGCTCCAACAGGGAGATCAGTTTGAGAACAGAAAAAAACACCTCAGCACATGAATCAGCACATCTCACAACATGAAGACATAAGCTTGGAAGGCGTTTGGAGGGGGGGGTGTAGGACATGGAATCAGCTGCACACTGGTAACGTCTGCAGTTACATCGAGAACTTTCCAAAACCTTTGGATGTCTGAACTTTTGGCCCTGTGTTTATCACACGTGTCTGAATATTAGATTGTCTGAATATTGTTTAACGTTAGATTTGTTCTCATCATCCATCGATAGTTTAAATTGGGTGTTTGGGCTTTCAAGCAGGCTTTCTGCCGCTCCTCTATGGTTATTCTACATTTGAAATCTCGACACCAGGGCAGTCTTTTGTTTTCTGAGGATGTTTGAGAGCCGTCTCTGAGGTTACTATAAATGTGGGATATTAAGCCCGTCTTCAAATAGTGGTTTACTGCTTGTCCTCTAATCAGGTTAGCTTGTCTCGTGGGTGGCTGTAGCTCAGGCGGTAGAGCAGGTCATTTACTGAGTGCAAGGTTGGTGGTTCAATTCCTGGCTTCCCCTAGAATGCATGCCAAATATCCTTGGGCACAATACTAACCCCAAATTGCTCTCCGATGCATCCATCGGAGTGTGAAAATGCTTGTGCGAATGGCTGTGAATGCACAGTTGTGTTCAGACGAGTAGAAAAGTGTTATATAAGATTACCAAGATCACTCCCTACCAGAGTGCGTTACAGATTTTTGAGATTGTGGAATAAAGTTTGAAAAATGTTTAGTTAGGACGTCAAATTTCTGTTTCAAATAGTTCTGCAACTTTGCACAAACCTGTGGCAGACTGTATTTTAAAACCCAAATGTTTCCAGCCGGGTCCACAGGCCTTATTGTCCCCGACAGGCGAGAACTGGGACAGTGTTTGGTCCTGGGTCAGTGACCCGGTGTTTTGAGTTTTTGTATCATTATTGAACTTTGATTTTGTCATTGTTTATCGTTTCTAATCTTTTGGTTTCTGTTTGTGTTCCATGGTTGCTGTTCCTTCCTAGTCAAGTCCGCATCTGTTATGTTTCCTGTTTTACTTTGAAAGTCTGTGTCCTATGTAAATTGAGTTTTGCTTCCCCTGTCTCGTCTTGTCAATCACTCCCAGCTGTGCTCTCCTTCTGTGTCTCGTTCCCTCGTTATCCCTCTGTGTATTTAAGCCTTGTGTTTGCTTCTGTTAGTTGCTGGTTTGCCTGCGTGTCTGTTTTTGGTTTCAGGTTTGTTAGTTTTTTTTTTCCTTGCCTTTTGCCATTTCTGTTTTTTTTGCCCCCTTACAAAATAAAGCTCACTCACACGTATGTACCTCATGTGCCTTTCATCAAATCTTAATATTTAGCTGTGTACAAGTATGAACTACAGGGGCGTAGTGCTTGTCTTTTTAAATGTACCCAGAAGAAGGTTGTTGCTGAAAACCAGCATGAGGCTGTAGAGAGCTGGGCAGCCCAGTCGTACCAGTTTAGGTACGACTGGGCTGAGATGGCTGAGAGGCTGATACAAAGAGAAGAGGTGAGCGGGGGCAGCCTTTACGTGTACTTCTGCTTAGATTGAAGGGTGTAGATGTTGTTGGTATAACTGAGGCTCTCAGTTTACATTAGTTTAGCCCAAGTTGTAAAACAAGTGCTGAGCTGAACTGAGAAAGTGCTTCATAAAGCTAGCTCTGCTCGACCCTGTCAAAGTTGTTCTGCGTCCAGCTGAAGCAGAGCCACGTCTGGATGTTTGTGTTGTGCAGAGAGAAGATGAAGCTCCCCTTCAAGTCGCTTTAGCTGTGAACTTGGGATCCGTATCAGTGGGATTGGTAGGATTCACATGTCGTAGGTGGTTTCCCAGGTTTAGGCAGTACCACTATCATCACGCATAGACGGAGGTAGCTCTTTTAAAGTGTAGTGTTCCACTAACATATCCTACAGGGGGCGTAATACTGTGTCTTTAAATATCTTACAAAGGTAAAATCTTGAGGGGAGTCCATCTCTGCTTTTCCTGTTTTTAATTTGTGCATTACATTTGAAAGTTCAGTCACTGATAACAGAGTCTGATTCAGTCCCAGCTTCTCGACAAAGTGAAGCGACGTTGATGGAGTCTAACCATTCTTACGTTGTGTATGGTTGTGAGTCTTTACGTTGTGCGGCGCGTCGGGCAGCTAATGCTGTCCATCGTTGGCGATTAGAGGCCGTTGCTTCGGCTTCCTCCCAGTTAACACCAGCATGCCCCAGCTCATTACTATGGTCTGGCACCAGCTGGTCTTCGGTCGTTCTCAGTTGTGAGTAACAAAGAGATCATTTGTTCTCTGAGCAGCTGTGACGTTTTCATCTGCAGCTCTAATTTCATTTATCGTTTATCTCTCGTTCACTTTGATGCAGTTTTCCTGCCCTCGCTCCCTGATCGGCTCGGCTGACGCTGTCACAACTTCATTTATCATGTTTTTAGTTTTAATAGATTTTGTTGTTTTTCTTTATCGTTCAAATTTATCTCTAGTTCCACTTCTTTTATTTGAGCATCAAGTCCAACATCTCAGTCTTATGTTTATTTGATCTGTTTTCTGTGTGAACCATCATCTGTCCCTCTGACTGAGGCTGTAGTGAAGTAGAAACAGTCATCAGTGAACTGTTATGTACCCAGTGTGGTTAAACGCCAGGTGGGATTACGTCTAAAAGCAGTGATGGCTGAATAGTAAAGCTTGATTGATGAGTGCTGGAGACAAGAGAGCTCGAAATAAGGAAACAATCTCTGTGACTGAGCGACAGGACTGTGCTGTGTTGGGATTTCTCATCTCCTTACATTTTAGGTTCAGTTCAACATGAAATGTTGTATAACTCTGCATCTCAGAGTCTGAACCTGATGATCTGTCAGGATCTAATTAGAGCTGCAGTACAGAGGAACATCTAAAAGCTGAGGTCATCTGTGTTGGGCCGTATAAATGAACCATAGTGAAGTCTTTGTTCATCGCTGAGCGTGTATGATGGTGAAGCTCCCTGTGGGTCTAAGATGGGTCATGATTTATGAACGAGCGTCCCCACCTCCACCAGCATGTGATGAGAGGTGGGTAGAAAAAACCTGAACCTCGTCCTCCGAGCGAGTTCACTCCCACACGGTTGTGTCTTGAATGAAGACCACCTTTGTGTCATTGTTTGAGTCTATTCATTACTCTCTATAGTTTCATACATTTCCTCAGGCCTCTTACACTCCAGGACATTAGTTCAAGATTTGAGTCACTGCTCATTCAGTTTGTGCCCTTTAAACAAACTGACTGCATTTTGTCTCAGCTGCAGGAATTAAAATGACTATTTAAGAAACTCTCAACTCTTATAAAGCACAACCAGGACCCGACCTGTGGAAATGTCACAGATTCCCTCCTGTTGTCACTGAAACTTGGTTTGGCTACTGATCCTATAGAAGGAGCAGAAAAAACGTCCTGTTGTTAATTCAAAGCTGCGACCACATTAACTGAGAAGCCAAATAATATTTACAGGAATGAAAATAATTAATGCATGTCTAAGGCTGCCTGCATCATGCCTGCACAGCTACGACTACAGCGTGTTATTTACTCTGAGCTGAGGTTGTTCATCACTTTCAGATGTGACAGTTTTCCAGAGTGGACGTGAATGTATCCATCACTTTGTTTCCGGGTCTTCCGTATGAATTCTTCCACGTCTGATGGAGTGGAAGAGGTGCCGGCTGCCGTGGTGGGAGATCAGTCCACAGGAGCTGCTGTTTCACCCGGTTTCTCTCGTCAGCGCAAAGGAAATCATCACATGGTGTCTGTTGTGCTTTGCGGCCGCTCTCGTCACCTCGTCCTGATGATCGCTCGGGTCGGGCCGTTTGGGATGTTTTGGCCTTGCAGCCTATGCGCCCGCTCGATGGGGCTTCTGCTGAGGCGAGCCTCTCTGAAACGCTCCAGTTCTGTTATCTCTAAGTTTGATGTTGTAACGTCTCACAGCTGAGTTGAAGTGTTCAGCCAGAACATTCGTCTCGGTCTGCGGGGCGCTATCTTCTCGGTGTCTGGTCCATCTTCGGTTTAGATCGGTGTTCTGTAATCTGCATCCTGATTGGCTGGGTCGGAGCAGTAGCTTGTTTTGGGGCGAGTACGAACAGAAAGTGTCTTTAGCTGTTGTGTGTCGAGTTCAAGGTTTTACTGCCGTTCAGATAGACGCCACAGCCTGAAGCCTGTTTTTTTATTTGTTCATTTATTTATTTTCCTGTGAAATGTTTTTAAAATAAATTTGTATATTTATTATTTTATTGTTTGGATAGATTTATTTGTTTCACTGTACTTTTGTTTCTTTACTTTTTCTCTCTTTGTTGTCTGTTTTCTGTCATTTGTTGTTTTCTGATTATTGTTAATAAATCCAAACTTCAGCTCTGGTTGTTTATTCATAGCTGAGGTCAGACTTATTGATCGGTGTGTTTCTGATAATCATTTCCTGTTTCTAATGAGTCGCTGATAATAAACTGCTGTTGTTTTAATCAGCAGCCTGACGGAGCTCCATCTGTCTGACACTTTTCACATTAAAAGCCCCGCGCCAAATTAAAAGCCTCAGATTAACCTTTCAGAGCAGATTAAATGTCAGCAGGGAACACGTGATGCATGGCACCTGTCTGATCTTTGCATCGGCCGCACGCTGATCCCAGTCGGTGTTTTTAACTCCGTGAGAGCCGGCGTGATGTCAGCAGGCTGCTTCCTGCAGCTCGTCAGCGATCGTCTGAAGACGATTTTAAACCTTTCAAAGAATCTGAAACACATGAAACACTTTTTACTCTTCACTCTGTGTGACTGATGCTAGACTGGATCAGCGGCAGGGACAGCCTGCTGTGATTGGTTGTCACCTACCTGACAGCTTACTTTTCAAAGAAAGGGTTTGACCTACAAACAGCATGAAGAGCTTTGTTTTCAGAGTGAATTTGAAGCTTCCAGCTTTAAAACTGATTTTGCTCTGCTCTGCCGCAGGGTCACATGACCTCCCCCTCAAACATGGCTGCACTTTGAGAAGCTTGGATTCAGAGGTGTTGGCACGGCGGCCGTCAGTCAGCAGCTGTCAGATCCATCGTTCGGTTCAGATATCGTGATAAAAACAGTCGTGTGACAGACTAACAGAGTAAAACCACAGTTATAAAAGTCAGCTGACTGATCACAGTCTTACCTGACGCCACCTCCATCAGCTGCCTCCTCCCTGAAGGCCTCTCAGACCGTCCTCGTGTCCTCATGTCCTCATGTCCTCATGTCCTCATGTTTCCTGTTTCCTCTCAGAACACTTTGGCAGCTAATCACAGCCGTCCAATCAGCACACAGCCCTCGTTAACACTTCTCGCTAACGAGCTACAAAACGTTTAATGTGAGGAACAGAAGAGACGCCGGGAAAGATTCAACAGAGGAACGCTTTGTTCTTCTTTCAACACGCTTCAAAACAAACGCTGCGCGCGCGCGCGCACACACACACACACAGCTCTGTCAGTGACAGACAGAGGTAATCAGATTACAGGGCATTTGTATTCAGGCCTGAATGAATCAACACAAACAGGTAAACGTGAATTACAGACAGTAAACTACATAAACTACACCTCAGTGTCAGCTCATCTTTCCCAGTCTGACCTGATGAGGGCAGTGTTGTGTAAATGTTAGAGCGATGTCATTAGTTTTTGTGATACTACAGTAATGATTTATTATATTTGCAGACTGTATATAAAAGACTTTAAAGGCGGCTCAGTGATATTCAACCACACACCTGAAAGTCAACATCAGGATTTTCCAGGATTTTCCTTCGATGCACAATGTTGTCATGAATTTGGTTGTGAAAACAAAACACAAATAAGTGATGAAATCAGGATCGTGTCACACCATCCCAGCTACACACAACAGGCCAGGCAGGCTGGGAGGTAACTAGATTACATTTTTTTATTTATTTATTTTTTAGTGTGAACTAATGTTTCATAGTAATATTTTTAATGTGATGTTGCTTTTTCTGAGGTTTGAATTGAAGTCAAATATTATATGAAGCAACCTAAACTGATGAAAAGTTAAATATTAAAATCAAACATCTTGGCAACAGTAACCAATCACATCAGTGCATATTTGGCTTCAGCAAATCAAAATCAATAACAAATATCTTTTATCTGTCAGGCGGGCTTTGATAACATGGTGACCAGTGTAGTTAACAAACTTTTTTTTTTTCTAATTTCATGTTTTTGACAGTAAGAAATGAAAAAAGTATGAGACACCGTGTGTTCATGAAGCTTTGTGTCCTTCACCAAAACCAGACCATGAAAATGTAAACATGATGGTCTGTGAAGGTTCTCGGTGATCCAGGTCGGGGTCGTCCAAGGAGCTTGGAAAGAAAAGCGTCTGGACTAAAGTTGAAGGTTCTTATAAAGGGACGCCAGTCTGCCATCATCTCCAAACCCACAGTGGGTGACCTCGTAGAAAAGTCCATCCAGCACAAAGATGATGAAAAAAAAGGATCAAATTCACTGAGTAACACACTCTTTCTCTTTCACGGCTACAGCTGTAGCTCCCACTGCCGCTCCCACAGCTGCTCCCAGTGGACCAAACACACTTCCCACTCCCGCCCCGATCCCCACCCCCTTCAGGAACTTGTTCTTTTTCTCTGCACGCCTTCTTGCTTCCTGCTCTTCCATCGCTATATTTTCTCTCAGAAGTCGCTCCTGCTCTTCTCTGACGGCTCTCTCAGCCTCCTGCAGCATCTCATTGGTGTAATATTTTCCTCCATTTCTCTGAACAGTTGTGTTGATCTTCTCCAGCAGCTCTCTGACCTGAGAGGGATCTTTGATTTTGTTGTTAAAAACATGATATCTTCCTCCACACTGTTGGATGAAGCCACTCAGAGACGGACTTCTATTTATCAATTTGTCTATGTTAGCTTCATTGTCCACATCATCTCCATGTGTGAACAGTGCCATAGTATAATCTGCTGCTTCTTCTCCAAAGATCTTCTGCAGGATTTTCACTGTTTGTTGTTCTTCTTTGGTGAATCTGCTAATCTGGATCACGATCAGGAACACGTGAGGACCAGGAGCAGCAAAGGAGATGCATCTGGCAACCTCTCTCTTCAGCTCGTCTTCAGGTCTATCAGTGTCAAACAGTCCTGGAGTATCAACAACATCCAGGATCTGACAGTCTACCTGATCTGTTATTTTCTGACACCCTACTGTCACTGAAGAAAAAGCAGCTATAGATTCAAAAGCTTTTCTTCCTAAGATGGTGTTTCCTGATGCACTCTTCCCAGCTCCTGTTCTCCCAACAAGCACCATCCTCAGGTGTGGAACATCTTCAACTGCTGAAGAACATAAACAGATTACTGATTAAGAAGTACTCAAAAAGCATCTCTAGACCCAGCTGTCTTAGCTAATTATAGACCAATCTCCAACCTTCCTTTCATATCAAACATCCTTGAAAGAGTAGTTGTCAAACAGCTAACAGATCATCTGCAGAGGAATGGCTTATTTGAAGAGTTTCAGTCAGGTTTCAGAGCTCATCACAGCACAGAAACAGCTTTAGTGAAGGTTACAAATGATCTTCTTATGGCCTCTGACAGTGGACTCATCTCTGTGCTTGTAGAAAAAATACAACACAAAAAATATGTATATATTAGTGCTATTTCTTAAATGTGTAAAATCTGTAACATAATGTTTGGAGTTTAGTCTGTTACTGTTACTATTTTTACCATTTCTTCGTGGAGCAACTGTAACCCACCTAATTTCCTTAGGGATTAATAAAGTAATCTGATTCTTAATGTTTCAGGATGACCTGCCATTATCCAATCACACATCTGCTTACCTGTATCTTTGGCTCGTTTCTCTTCTTTTCTCTTTTTTCTAAACTGAGCACCTGATGGCTTTGAACTTTTCTTGTCCATCTTGGTTTTAATTTTGCACTCCAGTATAAACACAAATCCCTCAACCCGAGGATCACCACAACATAACCTAACAGACCAACACCTTAGTTCACAGTTTATTTCTGAGATTTCACACAACCCAAGATTCAAATCATGAATCCATAATGTGCTTGGATTTACAGCATTATGAATGAAATGTGCTCTATTTGGAAGCAGCAGGTCTTCCTCCCCTTTCGACGGGTTGTGTGTGAGACTTTAAATCATCAAACTGTAAATTATAAATGTTAAATGGTTATTGATCCTTTACCCCTGGGCCTAAAGTGTATATTTATTTTCTTACTCTTCTTATATATATTGTTTGTTTACTTGCACTGCTGTAACTGGAGCCTCGTCGTCTCGTCTCTCTATATACTGGACTGTATGTAGCGGAGATGACAATAAAGTTTACTTTGACTTCAGCAGCAGGCGCACCGAGGGCTCTCGCGCTCGCACGTAGAAATTCTAAAAAACATCGGTGCAAATTCTAAGTCTGTATCATGATGTCTGCTGTTTTCGTGTTTGTTTGTTTTTATTTTGTTTTATTTTGAGAGTTGGTTATTAGATGCTGCTCCGCCCTCTCCTCCCTGCAAGCAGCAGGCGCACCTCACAAACGGAGGGCGCCCTTACTCCCAGCAAACGGGCGATAGAAAACCGATCGGTGCCTGTGACATTCCCAATATGCGCTTAACCTCTGTTTGTAAAATACAGGCTGAGGAGAGTGGCTATACAGCGTCTGGTTGAGTAATTTCATCAGCTAATTGAGAGAGGCGCTCAGTCACTATTCTATTCTGGTTTGCACAAAATGAAACTATTCGGCCTCTCAGATATGCTTTTAGAGATTCCCAAATGATTGATGATGTCGTCGCTGGGCTCTGATCTGGTAGCGAGAAAAAAGTCCATTTGAGACCTGATATAATCGACAAACTCTTCGTCCTCTAACAACACTGGGTTGATTCTCCATGGCCGATAGTTGGAGCAGACATTAGGAATGCGCACTAAAAAACAACTAAAAACTAAAAACAACTAAAAAAAAATCACACTGTGTAACTTTTTATCCAAAAAGAAACAGTCTATACGAGTATATGTTTTATGGACAAAAAAAAAGGACTGATGTGAAGCTGGATTCTGAAATCTCCATAAATCAGTGGCCCTTCATTATCAAGAAAGCGCTGAATGAGCCGTGCTGGTCCATAGCAGATAATGAACAGTTTAGGTCTCCCCTAATGTGATGCTATTGTGTAATGTCATATTGGGGGGGCGTGGAAAGACATTAGTGAAAAAGATATGATCATCCCAATTCGGGGCGTAGGTATTAGCTAATATCAAAGGAAAACCATATAGATGCTCTACAGCTATAACAGGGTCTGCAGCTGTAAATGGTAGAGTTTTACTAATCAGTCGGCTTCTGTTTCAGACTCTGCTTCTTCCTCACCGTCACCAGCCATCCTGTTCCCCCGGCTGCTCGGGGCTGCCGGGGCCTGGCTACGGGTGAACGAAGGGTGCGAAGCAAATATTACAAGTATCATTACTGCATAGCTACAGAAAACAGCAGCGTGCAACAGGAGCAGTGATACTCTGTGTGCTCTCCAGTATGTGAACACCACCATCTTCATCATGAATGCTCATGCCTTGATGAGCACACAGGTACAGTGTTGTGAGGTAACAAACAGACCTGCTGAAAGACACGGTGGCAGGCTCATACTGTTCCTCCTCCTCCCTGATACAGACAGACCTCCAGACCTCCACAAACATCATTTAACACAGACCACACAACATCACATCAGAAACACGGACAACACAACTCCATATCTATTGGAGAAATAACACAGAGTCCCATTTAACGAAGACACAGCTGCATATGAATCAGTAGAAATGGACAAGATGTTTGTTATTGCAGGTTTCTGTTTGTTTTCCAGCTTCTATCAATCAGAGACGTGGGAGGAATTTTTGGCTGCTCCTCACGATTTTCCTGACAGGAAGTGGAACCAAGCTAAGTTGACACTGCTGCATCAGTCAGAGAAACACTCCATGACTCCGCAGAGCAGGACTACTTCCTGGGAGATATGATGGAGCAGCTGACAATGTCTCATAAGCTCCAAAGAGTGGCCATACTGATTTAGTGCAGACGAATCCCATTTAAACACAGACACGTCTCAGACGACAGGGATCGGGAATCTCCCCGATCTCCACATGGTTTATGTTAAAGGTTTCTGTTATTGATAAGTTATTAAACTTCCTTTTCTTCTGTATTTGACATCAGCGCTAACTTCACAGTACGGCACAGTAAGACAGCGTTAGCTGATATAAGCTACTGTGGTCCAAAACCATTAAAGCAAGAGTTGATTTCATGCGTCAGGAAACACTTTGAGGAGCAGGACAGGCTACCATAAAGATGCAAATGAAAAAGTTACATTAAAAAAGGCCCTAATTTTATAATTTCTCTAATAAAAAAGAAAAATAATAAACCATCAGATATTTAGATTTATCCAGCTCGGGCATCAAAGGTGCATTTGTATGACCTGTGTTAGCTGCTGTGTGCTACTCTGTGGTGTAAGAGCAGCACTCTGGAACCTAAAAATGTAGATTTAAGAATATGGTTTCATACATTTGTGACCTTAAAGTCTCATTTCAGATCAGACTATTTCTACCGTAGCAAACGTTTCAATAGCCACATGATTTTTTTCTTTTTTCTCTTAGTATGTTCTTTGAATAATTAATATTATTGTAAAGTGAATCTCAGACCAGATTAAACCCTGTGAGCTAATAAAGATCATTCACTGAGAAGCATTACAGTAATTAGGTTAAAACTGAAATAACCGCTTAAGGGACATTTTACTTTTTTGTAGAATAAACGTGAAAAAGACAAACAGAAATGTTTAGTATAAAATGCTTTAACATATATTTTGAATATTTTTTATACCTCTGTTGTTATATATCTGAGTTGCTAATCAGTCTTTCTAGTCAGAAAAGGTCAAACTAAATACAAAATACATCTAAGACGACTGACCTCTGTTACCCACATCTCTTTGTCTCTTTGTCTTCCAGCTGAACAGTTTGCTTGCAGCATAAAACGACTGCTCTCATAATATGAAAACTGTCACGTGTGCTATGGCAGATGAGTGGAGATGAAAAGTAGGACCCCAGATGCAGGCAGCTTCTGATGTGAGCGAGCTTTATTGAAGTGACAGGTGAAACTAACAGGAGCATAACGGGCATGAACCTAAACCAAAGAATGACCTAAACAGAGAAAAACTAACAGAGAATAACCAGAAACGGCAATGCAGGGATACACAGGGAATTACACAGAATGATGGAGGGGAATAACGCAGACAAACCAGCAACGAGGACGAGAGAACACACACTATAAATACACAGACCAGCAATCAGGGGATGGGAAACAGGAGGGAAACACACCTGGGAGACATCACAGCTGACGAGGCAGGGGAAACGTAAACAGAACGCACTGACATCAGACAGAGACCTTCAAAGTAAAACAGGAAACACATACACGTAATGACACAACACACACACAAACTTGACACAGACTGGGGGACACAGAACATAGGAACATGAAACGTGAAAAAGCAGAGTACAAAAACCCAGAATAATAATAAACTAAAACACGGAGTAACAGACTCCGGACCATGACAACAAATGGTCGAAGAATAAAGAATAAAAATAAGAATAAAATGAGAAAAACAACAAAAGTGGATTTATTATTTATTTTTAAACTTGCAGTTAGAATTCAGGAGAGGAGAAAAATCCACATTATCCTCCTAAGACCCAAACTCTTCCACAACATGCATTTTTAATTTCTCTTTGATATTTGGGCTGATTGGGGCCCGATAAATGTAAAAACAAAGAATTACCAGATTTTTTTTTTTTACCTTATTTTTGTTTTTATGAAAAATCAGAGCCACATATGAGGATATTCGTTTAAAATTTTGATAGAACAGTAGCAGTATAATGTCCTCGTAAGTGGATATCAGGCCCTTGAAGAGCACAATTGAGTATTTTGGTCTAAATAACCCAAAATGTGACGTCCACATGTGTGGACGCCAGGTCCTAGGAGGTTATATATTTTCCCTGTTTTGTGTGAACAGGTGTAACTTAAGCAACAAGTGTGTAATTTATTATTTTGTGCATCAGTTATTTTTAAATTCATGGACGGGACAGAAAATACCTGCAGCTGCAGCAGGTCACACCTTCCCTCCCTCCGTGACGGTTTTCACCGGGGGAAAGTGTTTGGAAACGAGGTCGGGGGTCGTTTCGTGGACTGTCCGACCGACCGCAGCCCTGACCGGACACCGGGAAAAGACCGTTCGGAGTGTTTATCAGCAGCCGTGGACTGAGTAACTCGAATAAATAGTGAGAAAAACACGGAAATGCCACCCAACAGATAAATATGAATAAAATTCAAATGACTGAGCCTCTCTTTGAGTTTTATTTCAACATTTCAGTGAGTCCGAAGAGAAAACACACACAGAGGAAGTTGGACACAGACTCAGCGACGTGCATGAAACTCAGCTTTTATAAAGAGCTGCACATCCTACCTGTGAACACCCACTTCTGCCTTTTTTTCTCGTTTTAATTGAGATCAGAGGTGTGCTGCTGAGTCCATAATAACAATAAACTTTATTTATTACGTCACAAAGAGCTGTACATAGGTGGAGTAAAATAAGTCACATGCCATCATTACTGATAAAAATAAATAAATGATTAAATGATAAAATAAACAGCTAATTAAAACAACAAGAACTTTATTTATATAGCTCAGTGGCACGCTGTTGTCTTTCTGTGTGGGGTTAGCACGTCCACCCACAGTCCAGAACATGTCAGCTGGAGATTCTACATTATCAGACTGGCCACCTGTCCACGGTGTCCCCGCCTCTCAGCCTAGGACAGCTGTGATAGGCTCCAGCCGGTAAGTGGAAGAGGAAGAAGAACACTCGAGGTTTTCAGTGGCAGTGAAAACAGCACAATTTAATAAGAGAAAGCAAACAAACAAATTCAGAGGAAAGAAACCTACTGTGTGTACATACAGGTTACAGATGTCACACAGATGCTCTCGGTGGATCCCAGACAGCCTCGCCACCAAACTGGACCACCTTCAGACCCGCCCACCACCTGCTCCTGGATCCAAGACCTCCTTACTGACCGCCTCATGTGATGCTTTAACTTTCTTATGTACACTGAACAAAAATATAAACGCAACACTTTTGTTTTTGCTCCCATTTTTCATGAGCTAAACTCAAACATCTGAAAAATTTTCTACATACACAAAAGACCCATGACTCTCAAATATTGTTACAAATCTGTCTACATCTGTGTTAGTGAGAACTTCTCCTTTGCCGAGATAATCCTTTCCACTTAACAGGTGTGGGATATCAAGGGGCTGGTTAGACAGCATGAATATTGCACAGGTGTGCCTTAGACAGGTGTTGAGGAACCAGGACACCCTGATGAGAAGTGGTCTACTGGAACAAAAAGGCATCGGTGGGCAGAGACAAAAACAGGGCGTTGTTGGAATGCTACCAATAATTACGCACACCCCACTTTGCAGTTATTTATTTGTAAAAAATGTTTGGAATCATGTATGATTTTCGTTCCACTTCTCACGTGTACACCACTTTGTATTGGTCTTTCACGTGGAATTCCAATAACATTGATTCATGTTTGTGGCAGTAATGTGACAAAATGTGGAAAAATTCAAGGGGGCCGAATACTTTTGCAAGCCACTGTATGTGTATAAAGAATGTTTTCACACTCTTCACTTCAGGGACCAGTTACAGCCGGACGTACAGGGCTGACAATGTTTCTGACACTGTCGAATAAAATGTTTGAATTCTCCGGCTGCTGTGAATTAAAGTGGAAAAACATGTAGCTCTTGCATCTTCGACCATATCAGACTGTAAGAGTTCTCTTTAAATAACCTGGAGACTGGTCAGGGTCCACAACTGTTGAACTTTCCGACAGCTACAGTTAGGGAGAACGTTATCTGTGAAATGAACATTTTAACATTTAAATGGTAGGATTATTTGAACAGTGAGAGACAGAACAGTAACAAAAACATGGCGTAAATTACGCTGCATTTCCAGCCCCGTGCAGCCTGGTATGGAGAAGTGAAAGAGAACCATTGGCTGCATAGAAAGTTTTTTGGGTCCTGGTTTTATTTTGTTGTATTTACCTGCGACACCTTAAAGGCTGGTCCGCGAAAATATTGTTGGACATAAACCGGTCCATGGCACAAAAAAGTCTGGGGACTGCTGCTCTATTGCACACAGATCTGTCTTGTAGAACAGTTTTGGCTTTAGTTTGTATTACCTATGGTGCCCCCCCAGCTTGGACAATAGGGGTGGTAACAGACCTATACATTGCAGTCAAAGGTACAAGAGTCAGCAGCCTGGTCACAAAACGTCTTTATGTCCTGTAAGAAAAGCTGAGTCAGCAGAGCTGTGTGCGGCGCCATCCACAGGTCATGATGGTTCCACAGCAGCCTGTGGGGGCTGTTACAGTAACAGACTGTTCACTCAGACACTGACAGACATAAACGGTGAGAAGCCCCAAACTTTGAGGGGACGCTATAAATCTTGGTGTCAGAGAAAGCCGCCCCTCTCTCTCTACCTTCACAGGCCAGACAGCAACCTGGGATGGTTGCCATGGTGAAGTGTCCTATTACAGGGAGGAGTCCAACATGTGAGGGGGATGAAGCGTGAGCCGGATTCGAGACAAATAAGGGATACTGTGGTTTCCCCCCAACTTTCTGACCAATCACGTCAACATCCTGTTTTTAACACAATAAAAGCATTTACTGCTTGGTGTAAGATCCTTTGTCTCTCAGACTTCTGAAAGGCAGAGGTTCGTCCGTAGCTGCTGTTGGAAGTAGTTTCGCTGTGTTTGCTTTATTCAAAATAAATATTTATTGTATATTTAATGATGCAAGCCTGTAATTTCACAGGAATTGAACATTTATTGTTCACACTCATTAAATGTGAAGATATCTTAAGGATAATAAAGAATATGCATTTCTATTGTTTACTTTTCTATCATCTTACCACTAATAGTAAAATAAAACACACCAACACTGTTGCATGCCAGGATACGCTGCTCTTTTTTTCTGTTGCTCTTATCTTTCAGGTGTCAAGCCTCCACCTATTGGCCAACTCAAAGATAAATGGCACCTGTGCTGTGGTGTACTGTGCCAATTGCTTGGTACAGCGCAGTTGTTTGCTGGGATCGTTATAAAAGGCATTACCAACAGAAATCTGTAAAATTTTAATAATTAAACCTTTTGATAGTTTACTAACACTTGCAGTTGTTATAAACTCACAAATAAACAACAAAAAAAAAACATATTTCCCACAATTTCTGTGGTAAAAACCTCCATAATTACACAACATATCTGTGAACGATGGAATAAATCAAATCAAATCAGTTTTATTTTTTTAGCACTTTTAAAAACAACAGCTGTTGAACAAAGTACTGTACAATAAAATTCTATAAAATTTTAAAAAGAAAGTAAAATCAAAGATAAGAGAAAAATAAGAATAAAATAATGACAGACAGTAAAAATGGGTCTTTAGACGAGTTTTAAAAGTATCCAGTGTTAAGGAGGTCCTGATATGTAAAGGCAGTTTATTCCACAGTTTCGAAGCAGTCGCAGCAAAAGCCTGATCTCCTCTGTGTTTGAATCTAGACTGAGGGACAACTAGAAGTCCACAGACCTCAAAGATCTCGCTGGAGTTTACCAATTTAGAAGGTCAGAAAGATAAATAGGAGCTGGTCCATGCATTTAAAAAGAAGTGTCAAAATCTTATGGATTATAACTCTTTGATTATATTTTTGTCCTCTGTTATTATAATTTTTATGATACAGCATTGATGCAGCATTGTACTAGAAATGGACAGTTTTATATTTCAGGTGAAACGTTATCTTTACAGTACACGAGCGAAACTAACTGATTTTTTACCTTCAGCTTGGATTCAGGAGACAGACGCTGTCTCTACTTTTATCATGAGTCAGTATTAGTATAGTTATGGCTGGATCAGGTGACCCCGAATCCCCCCTTAGGAGTTTTTCCTTCCCACTGTTGCCATAGCAATGCTCGTAGGGGGTCGATTGTTGGGGTCTGTATGACTGCAGGGTTACTTACAGGATTATAACTGAATGAATGAAACTGAGTTCAAATGTAGTTTTTGTGTGAGAACTTTATGTTTTTATTTTAGATCAAACATTTTCATTTACACTCATGTTTTATCTTCTTATTGATATTTGACACATTTAAAAAATAACAGGATGTGTTGCTGTCAGCAGCTGGTGCTGATGTTCTCCACCTGCTCCGCCCTCAGAGACAAACCTGATATCCTCCACCACACCGACAGATGTTTTTCACTGATGTTTACTCCACCTGCTCCACCCTCTCAGTGCTGTGGCACACCCTCTAATATTAAACACTGTATGAAAAGACTCTCACTGAACTGTCCCTAACATGTAACACACTGTGTGTTCAGGTGCAGGTGTTAAAGGACGCACAGGTGAGACTGAGGTTACGGCAGACAGATGCCAACGTGGAAAAACCCAAGAAAACTACAACGGGAAAGAAGTCAAAGCTCAAGAATCCAGGAAGAAACCGCTAACTTCAGAGAAGTGCCAAACAAACGGGCTGAGCAGGTTCACCAGAAGGAAATCCCCTGAAGTCAGTTCCAGGGTCAGTCCTGCAGATGCTGCTCTGTCAGTAGATCTGACTTTAATGAACAGGTTAGAGACGCTTACAGGAGGAACTCTGTGTTCACAGCTGTATGAGCCTCCTGTCAGGGTTGGTGTTTCAAATGTTTCACAATAAAAACAAAAGAAGGACAAGAATAAAATAACGTTAATTAATGATGAAGTAACCAATCAGAGTTCAGTTAATTCAGGTTTTTGTTCAAACTCAGTAGAATTTTATTACAGAAAGTCTGAAGAGTCTGAAGAGTGATCAGTGATGCACTGAGCTGGTGAGCGTGTCGGTGCTGCAGAGTGAGCACACCTGTTTGAACCCGGGCCAGGTTCAAGCTTCAGCGGCAGGATGCAGCCACACGTTTTAACCCCTGGAGCCAAACCAATGCCACGCCCACTCTGAGCCGTGGATGCTGCCGCATCTCGCCGTTAAAGGGAGGATCCTCACGTCGGCAAACACAGCAGGTATAAAAATGTTCAGCAGGAGGAATTAAACTGCGACAAAGCTTCAGAAAACCTGAAGAGCAGAAACATGGCCGGCATGCCAGCTTGTAAGTACATTTACAGTGTTTGATTTTTATTCATTTGCTCTGAAATTCAGACTCACAAAAATATAAAAACGGGCTGTTTAACTGAACTCTGGTTAAACTTTGTCCACATGTCTTTTTCTTCTGTTGCTTTTATTGTGAAACATTTGGATCACCACATCCTGAAAGATGACCCATGTAGCTCATTTTACAGGCACAAGAACCAAAGCACTCTTTGCTCCTGCGTGTGGCTGAGGCTGATATGTAACGAGTCCTAACGTGTCAGAGGGACAAACAGTTCAGTGATGTTTCCGCCTGCTGACCTCATGACTGCTTTAACATTATGTTTGATAAATAAATGAGAGGAACCTCCCGCAGCCTGGTTCTCTGTAGGTTTGGGACTCATGAAAAACCACTGCAGGTGTGACTGCAGGTGTTACGGGATTCTGGCATCATCATCAGGAAACGCTGAACGATGCCAAAGGAAACACGCTGTCTGACAATTTTCTGTCACGAGCCTCGCGTCTTATTTAACACCAGTGACTCGTCCTTAACGATCCACAGACACTCACGTCACGCTGTGCACACGTTATTGTTTACGTGAGATGAACTGCAGAATCACAGATAGAGACAAAATTCTGTTAATCTGACTATCTGCAGGTTTTATACACACACGCAGTTACTGTCCCTCCGTTTACAAAGGCAGAGGCGTCACGCTGTGATTATTTTACATGTAGTTGTTTTTTCCTGTGTAATAATATTCAACATTGCTATCAATACATTTTTCAAAAAATGCCTCTCTGTGCAAAATGGGTTAAAAAAAATGGGTTCGTGGCAGGATCAGCCTGATGTTATTTGTATCCTGCTGTAACTTTACTGTATAAAGAGCTAACATCTCCAACATGCCAGGAGCTTATAGATTTTATTTATACAGCGCCAAATCACAACAACAGTCTCCTCAAGGCGCTTTATATTGTAGAGAAAAACCCAACAATCATATGACCCCCTGTGAGCAAGCACTTTGGCGACAGTGGGAAGGAAAAACTCCCTTTTAACAGGAAGAAACCTCCGGCAGAACCAGGCTCAGGGAGGGGCGGGGCCCACACTTCCCCCACACCACCTCTGCACCAAACGTCCCTCCTCGTTGTGCTCTCTGGCCTTCTGCTCTCGTTGTTAATAGCAGTCCGTCCTCAGACACATGCAGTAGTTCCACCTCTGCTTAAAACCTGCTCTGGATCCCACACTTCTCTCTAACTACAGGCCAAACTTAAATCCTGGAGATGACAGTTTATGAGAACGTCCTTTCTGGAGCGCAATAACATCCTGGAGGTTTTCTGAACCGTACCCAGCACTCAAACAGCTCTTTAAGAGGTTTTAATGCCGTATTTTTTTGACTGACTCTGGTGACTGTGTGGTTTTCACACAGTGGATCCTTAAATTTTACTCTGTTGTTTGGGGCAGTGGGTGAGCATTGGTTTCGATCCACTTGGTGACGACGAATCCTCTGCTCCTTCCTCGTGTGGGGTCCCACAGGGCTCAGGTTCAGGCCCCCTTCTCTTTTCTCTCCACCTGCTCCCATACTAAGAAACTATGAAGCATATTATGAAGATATAACGGCTACTTTTTAAATATTAATGAGACAAACACTGTGGCGGTGTTTGGTGGCACCACTCTGACCTGTCGATCTGTGCTCCTTGGCACAGTTCATCAGGCCGACGAGCACAAATTCAGCTTTTTCCAGCCGACCAAAGCAAAGCCGATTCTGTCTCAGCGGCACTTTGAAACAGTGACCAGCCTCTGTTACCACTCGGCTGTGTTATTGGAGCTGGTGGTTCATCCGTCGCTCGTCTCATTGGTCCAGAGTCCCGCCTCACGGTTTTTACCTCGCTCCACTGTGTGAGATGTTGATTTGAGCTACTTAATTTTATTGCATTAATTTTTATTGTATTGATTCTTCTGTGCATCACTTTGGTCCATTGTGGTTGTTTAAAGCTGGTGTGAAATAAACAGGTTCCAGTTCCCTCGATTATATAACAGCGTTGTGGTTTGGATTGTTGTGACATTTAGTTTTGGTTATTTCCTGGCTGAGTTCAGTCCTTCTGCATTCTTGGAAGGCTTTAAGAACCCATTAAACCTGAACTGCATTCCTGGCACGGTTTCACGTTCTCATGATGTGAAAACTGAACTTTAGCTGCAGCCTGAGGTTTTGTTTTAGATCATTTATTTTCCTCAGAACAGCTTAAGTCATTTCTCTGCTGCTCAGCGTTGACCTCATGTCCTGTGGGCTGTGATACTCCTGCCTCTGAGCGTCTGGTTTCCATGCTGCGTGTCTGCCTGTCATGCATCTTCGTCGTGGTTCCTGTGTGAGGTAGCTGTCAGTGCGGGTCACCTTGCCTCCTCACAGTCACACCTGTCTAGTGTGAATAACACCTAAATATAACTGTCCTACTGTGATGAGCTGGCTGAAGGAGTCCCGTTAAACGTATCAGTAACCTGTTTATGGTCTCTGGCAGATGCTGCAGCCCAACACCTGAGGATGGTGCTGGTCGGGAGAACCGGAGTTGGGAAGAGCGCATCAGGAAACACCATCTTAGGGAGAAAAGCCTTCGAGTCCACATCCTGTTTCTCTTCAGTGACGTCACAGTGTCAGAAGGAAACGGGAGAGTTTGGGGGTCAGACTCTGGCTGTGGTCGATACTCCAGGTCTGTTTGACACCAAAATGCCTGAAGAGCAGGTGAAGAGAGAGATTGCTAGATGCATCTCCTTCGCTTCTCCTGGTCCTCACGTGTTCCTGGTTGTGATCCAGGTGGGCAGGTTCACCAAAGAAGAACAAGAAACAGTGAAGATCCTCCAGGAGATGTTTGGAGACAAAGCAGCAGCTTTCACCATGGCCTTGTTAACCCACGGAGACAACCTGGATGCAGATGGAGTCGACTTGGAGACGCTAATTACCGGAAACGAAGCCCTGCACCGCTTCGTCCGTCAGTGTCATGGAGGATATCATGTTTTTAACAACAGAAAAGAGGATCCCTCTCAGGTCACAGAGCTGCTGAAGAAGGTCAACACCATGGTCCAGAGAAACCGAGGACGCTGCTACATCAATGAGATGTTCATAGTGGTCGAGAGAGCCATCAGAGAGGAGAAGGCGACTCTTCTGAGAGATTATCCAGGCATGGCAGAAGAAGAAGCGAGAAGACGAGCGGAGAGGAAGAACCAGTTCCTGAAGGGCGTTGGGATAGGAGCGGGTGTTGGGAGCGTGCTGGGCCCTCTGGGAGCAGCAGTGGGAGCAGCAGTGGGAGCTACAGCTGTAGCCATAAAACGTGGGGAGTGCGTCATACTGTGAAAATGTGTCGGATCACAGTCTCATCCTGCTTTTTATGAGACTGTCGTCGTTTCATGGTGTCGTCATGCATTGTCATAAATATATACATGTAATGTAATAGAATGGAATAGTGTGTGTGTGTGTGTGTGTGTGTGTGTGTGTGTGTGTGTGTGTGTGTGTGTGTGTGTGTGTGTGTGTGTGTGTGATAAAAACAAGAAAACAGCTGTTTCAGCAAAAAATGTGTTTAAAACTAAAGATTTCCTGATTAATCATTTGACTGATAACAAACTGATTTCATGTTTTCACACTGAGGAGCCGACTCACTAATTTAATGGATAACAACAATAATTATATATTTATTTATTTAGTATTGAAATGATTGTAGAGCTCGTGCACAGCTGTGAGTTTAAAGAAACAAGATGTGTTCACTTCCAGCACTGTGACTGTGGGACAGCTGTGCTCACACACTGGCTGCTGGTAAAATTAAATGTGTCTTAAAGGTGATGAGAGTCTTTACGTCATTAATCATTATCAGTTATTGATCATGTGATATATGGGGTGCTTTTCTTTACAATCAGTACGTTACTGTCATGGTCCGTGGCCCTGTGTCTGAGGAGTGTGTGGGATGCCCTGGTGGCCACACCCCTGGGCTGGGCCATCACCTGCATCCCATTCTGGGCAATTACCTGGAGGACTATTTAACCCTGCGCTGACGGGTGCTCCACGCCGGTCCGTTAGTCACCCGTCAGTGGTAACTAGGTTCCCAGCAAAGGCTTTGTATATATGTGTCACCTGTCCTGCTGCCCCGATCACTAAGTGCACTATCTGTCCTCATTCCTGCCTCCTCGGATTCGCTTCCCACGGGCACACTCCCCCCTTCCGAGCCCCAAGGTCCCGCTCTGATCGTAAGCCAATTACTAAAGCCCTGTCTTGTTGTGTCTCTCTATCTCCCCGCTCACTAGTAATTTTCTCCCTTTCTGTTGCATCTCCCACGGTCCCGATTACGGCTTCCCTGTGTTGTTTGTCTTCCCACTTTTCTTCAGTTCCTTGTTTTGCTTCCTTGGTTGTTCCGGGTCACCTTTTGTTAAAACAATAAACTGTTCTTGCTCGCGTTAGACGCATTGAGTCTGCTTTTGGATCCTGCTTGTGTGCGCGCACTGCGGTTCATGACAGTTACAGTGGATCATGACTCGGTGCACGCTGCACCAGCTTAAGAAAACAATATGATGATGTGTTTTTAACCTGACTGTGTCAGCGGTACAAATGTGATGTTTGTAATCATATAAAGGTTAATGACTGTTTACAATAAACAACTGCTTCAAATAGTATGTTCATCACTTACATTTAGACTACAGTTATGTACACATCAACACTTATCCATGCAGCGCAGCAGAAAGAGAGTATCATCAGTGTGTTTTATAGTTTTATTAAACACAGTCTCAGTAAGTCCAATTTATTTTATAGCACTTAAGACAGGGAACAGTTAGAAAAACCTTCACAGACGTGAACGAATGAAAGTAACCCACAGCAAAGACAAAGTGAGCACATTTACCTAGAAAAAAATGAGTTTTAGCTGCTCTTTAGAGTTGAAGCTGTGCAGGGCGAGTGGTGGCGGCTCCAGGTCTGGAGCTCAGAATCACCTTCGGTTCAGACACACAGGCAGAAGATCAAGAAGACCAAGTGGTGCGCTCACTGCTGTTCACTCGCTCTGCGGTAGAGTATCACTTCCTGGTGTTTCTGAGTAGCTTATCTGCTTAGCAATTTAATTAAAAACTTTTAGATAACTTCTGTTTTCATAGTATAATCTTAACGTGCTTCATCTGAATCACCCTTTCTGTGTGCTCACTCCCTAATTTATAGCCAAAGTATTCACTCACTGTCTCTGTACTGTTTCGCTAGCTTAGCTTAGCTCGTAGCCGACTCGTTAGCACCATGGCTACTTCACCTGTCCCTCCTGCACTTTCCTGCTCATTGTGTCAGATGTTTAGTTACTCCTCGGCCTCCTTTAGCAGTAATGGTACCTGTAACAAATGTAGCGTATTTGCAGCTCTGGAGGCCAGGATTACTGAATTGGAGACTCGGCTTCGCACCCTTCATTCACCCGTAGCTAGCCAGGCCCCTGCAGCTGGTGCAGCCGAAGATAGCGTAGGCCCCGCTAGCTGTTCCCCGGCAGACCCCAAGCAGCTGGGGAACGAGGGTGGCTGGGTGACGGTGAGGAGGAAGCATAGTCTTAAACAGAAGCCCCAGGTACACCACCAACCTGTTCATGTGTCTAACCGCTTTTCCCCACTCGGCGACACACCCGCCGGGGGTCAAACTCTGGTAATTGGTGATTCTGTTCTCAGACATGTGAAGCTAGAGACACCGGCAACCATAGTCAATTGTCTTCCAGGGGCCAGAGCAGGCGACATTGAAGGAAATTTAAAACTGCTGGCTAAGGGTAAATGTAAATACAGTAAGATCATAATTCACGTCGGCAGTAATGACACCCGGTTACGCCAATCGGAGGTCACTAAAATCAATATTGAATCGGTGTGTAACTTTGCCAAAACAATGTGGGACTCTGTAGTTTTCTCTGGTCCCCTCCCCAATCAGACCAGGAGTGACATGTTTAGCCGCATGTTCTCCTTAAATTGCTGGCTGTCTGAGTGGTGTCCCAGAAACGATGTGGGCTTCATAGATAATTGGCAAACCTTCTGGAGGAAACCTGGTCTTGTTAGGAGAGACGGCATCCATCCCACTTTGGATGGAGCAGCTCTCATTTCTAGAAATATGGACCAATTTATTAAACCCCCCAAAATATAAAATAAATAAATAAATAAAATAACTGTCTTTATTCAAAGAGTTCTGCATCTGGGTCCATTCATTCCCCAAACCCTGAGACCCTTCCATGTGCACAGGGTGAATCTGCTGTTGTGGCCATTTTTGTTGAATGTTTATAAAATGCAATTTGTATTCATTTTAGTTTTTTCTTTAAAGTTGTAAGAATATACTGACCTAGTTTTGTTATGTAAATTTGTAATTAATTTTTGAAAAAGTTTTTTGGAAAGTGATTGGTTTATTAGCTTATGAACCCTCCCATTAATCAGGGGATTAAGAGCACCCTGGAGGGGTGTGGTAAATGTTTTTGGTTTTTGTTTGCCAAATGTCAGATGGGAAGATGGGAGGGTTAGAAAATGATTTTTTGACCAGTTCTGAAGTTGTTAAAGCAAATTAAGTTAACTTTCATTTAATTTTAAGTTGTAAGAAGTTATTTGGTTGATTTTTGTTTATAATTTTGCACGAAATAAATGCCATATGATTTTTAAACAATGGAGTCAGAAGTGCATTCCAAAAACAAACCTCCTGGTGCCACCCATGGCCTTTTCTTGGACTTTTTTGGTGTTTGGAACATAAAAGGCTGTGACATTTAAGTCAAAAAATCATTTTTACTCGCTTGGATGTCAACTTGGAAGCTGGGAAAACTTGCAAGATTGGACTTGGAAGACTGGATCTTCGCAGAATGGACTGAAAAAATGACTCAAAGTTCGTGAGTAAATGCGAATCTTTGTTTGGATGAGCCGAGACGCTGAGCTGCAACATGAAACATTTGTATTAAACAATTATCTTTTGGACCTTGTGAAACGAATTTTGTGGTTAAAATGGAGGAACAAGAAAGAGAGCTTTTTAATTTGATTAAAAAACGCAGAGCGAAACTTCACGTTCTGACAAAATAAATGAAATGACATTAATGCTCTCATTGATGCTGGAGAATCAAAAGCCTCCATAGATGAACACATGAAAACATTTAATGATTATTTGGGAGAGTTTATGGACTTACAGACTGCAGTTCAAAAATTGCTGAACGATGATGAAAAGGAAACAGATCACAGCGATTGGTATGAACCTAAGCTGATCAGTTTTAAAGAATTTCTGCATGAAATTGACACATGGATAAATGCAGACCCCTGATCCACAAGAGGATGAAGTTGCAGCCTCTAATGTTGAATCAAAGGTAGCATCTCATGACAGTGACATTGAGCCGCATGATAGTGTCTCACAAGTAGCGCAAGAAACGAGCGACAGGATTTCTGAACGAGTTGCTAAACCTGTCAGCAAGGGCTCGAGTAAAGCGCCCAGTAATGTTACTGCAGCCTTAAGTTTAAGGAGTAAAAGCTCGCGTGCAGCTTCAATGGCGCTGATGGAAGCTGAAGTGGAAAGCGCCGCTTTGAAAGCGGAGGTGGACGCACTGCAAGAAAATCATGCGCTCGAACTGGAAGAAGTTCAATTAAAGGCAAGAAAAGAAACATTGGCTCTAAGAACTAAGTTGGTTAAGGCTGATGCAAAAATGCAAATTTCCACCTCTGCTCAGGATCAGCAGAGCTTTGATTCCAGGGCTGAGGTTGAATCAGAAGGCAGGAGTACAGCTCCTTCTGGAACATCTACTGAGTTCATACCTGCTGCTACAGCTCAAAAGGCTCCAAGAACAAAGAAAGCCCCTTTAGTACATTCACCTTTGCCAATGCCCCTACAGACACATGCACCTGCTAAGGTTAAACCAGAAGGGGAAAGCCCAACGCCAATCTCTTCTCAGGTTGATGTCCACAGCAGTGCCCTAACAGAGATTATGAGAAAGCAAAATGAGATTACTGAGATGCTTGTAAAACAACAGAGGTTGTCACTGCTTCCAGCTATAGAAATTCCTGTTTTTGGTGGTGATCCTTTGCATTTTAGATCCTTTCTTAAGGCGTTTGAGCAAGGAATAGAAACTTTCAAAAGTCTTTTTATTAAACAAAGGTTTCAATATAATGTATACAAAAAAATGCTTCAGAATTTTCCAAAATTTCAATCTTGTTCCCACCCTAACCCTTAAAACAACAAATAGTTGGCAGCCTGCGGCCCAACAAAACAAAAACAAAAGAACAAACAAAAACGAAAAACAACAAATAGACTCATATAAGAGAAAAAAAAAAAAGGGGGGGGGGGGGGGGTTTCCTTGGACTACTCAGTAACAATAGTTGAGGGCCTTTCAAAAAAGTCCAGAAAGGGAGACCACAGTTTATAAAATTTATTTTTAGACCCTCGAACTGTATATCTAATTTTTTCTAAATCCATACAGGACATTACATCTTTTAGCCATTGTGTGTGTGAAGGGGGAGAAGAGTCTTTCCATTTCAGCAATATAGCTCGCCTGGCCAGCAGTAATGAAAAGTTTAATATTCTGAGTCTGAAGTTGGACAGATTCAAATTCTGGACCGCACCAAATATAGCACAGAGTGGCTCTAGTTCAATTTGATGCTGCAGGACTTCAGACATCGTATGGAAAACAAATTTCCAAAAGGTAGACAACGAAGGACAGGACCAGTACATATGAAACAATGTACCAGGAGCACCCCCACACCTTATACAGGCTGGGTCCACCCCTGGATATATGTGTGCCAGCCTATCCCTGGACCAATGCCCCCGATGAACTATCTTAAATTGGATAAGTGTATGTCGAGCACACATTGATATATTGTGAACCTGGCCAAGGATAGAGTCCCACAGTTCATCCGTAATATGAAAGGTAAGGTCCTCTTCCCATTTAGATTTGATAGCAGCTATTGAAGAGCATTGTAAATTGTAAATTAAGCTGTAGAGGGCTGATATTATACCCCTTGAGGTTGGGTTGACCATTAAAAAATCATCTACTGGGTTGTGCTGAGGCATTTGGGGGAATTCTGCTGTCACACTCTGCACGTAATGTCTGACCTGTAAAAAACGAAAAAACTGAGCTGCAGCTATGCCAAATTTGGTGGATATCAGAGAAAAACTTACAAATTGTCTGTCTTCATATAAGTCTGCAAAGGATTTTAGGCCCTTTCTATGCCAGCTATGAAAAGCATTATCTGCCATTGAGGGAACAAATAAGTGGTTTGCTGCAACTGGGCTTTGAAGTGAGAAAGCCCGGAGACCCAGACTCTGCCTAAACTGAGACCAAATCCTAAAAGACTGCTGGACAACTCTATTGTTACTGGGTAGAGGCAATGCCAAAGGGAGTGATGAACCCAAAGTCGCAGGTAGAGAAATTTTCCCACTTGAATATGACTCCATGGCAACCCAAACTGGTGGTGACGATTCGAGATGATAGTGTCTCCAATATAACAAACACCTAATATTGGCGGCCCAATAATAGTACTGGAAATTGGGTAGGCCTAAACCTCCAACCGACTTGGGCCTTTGAAGAATAGATTTCTTCAATTTGGGAGCTTTGCCATTCCAAATATATGAAGTGATTAGTGAGTCTAAAGATTTAAAAAAGGATTTTGGAATCAGGATAGGGAGGCATTGAAAGACATATAAGAATTTTGGAAGTAGCATCATTTTCACTGAATTAATCCTACCTATTAAAGGTAAGGATAATGGGGACCATCTAGACAACATATACTTGCACTGTTCCAGCAGGGGGAGGAGATTCTTCTTAAACAAACAATTAAATTGCTCTGTGACACTTATTCCAAGGTAATCAAAGTGATCTGTGACTATTTTAAAGGGAACATTTACCAAATCCAGATTCCGAGCCCTCTCATTAATCAAAAACAGTTCACTCTTATTCATATTAATTTTGTATCCAGAGAGCTGACTAAAACCATTCAGTATATTAAGTACAGCAGGTAAGGAGGTAAGCGGGTTGGAAAGAAATAAGAGAAGGTCATCAGCATACAGTGAAACTCTATGCTCAATCCCCCCCCTCCATATGCCTTTTATATCCCCACTGCCACGGACTGCAATTGCTAATGGCTCAATTGCAAGGGCAAAAAGCAATGGGCTTAAAGGGCAGCCCTGTCTCGTTCCGCGGTGGAGCTTAAAATAGTCCGAGTAGCGACAGTTAGTTACCACTGAAGCTGTGGGGCTTGCGTAAAGAAGTTTAATCCATGAGCAAAATAAGGGGCCCATTCCAAACCTTTCTAAAGTAAAAAACAAATATTCCCACTCCACCCTGTCAAATGCTTTTTCCGCGTCCATAGCAATAAGGCATTCAGGCACGACATGGCCAGGGGCATAGATAATATTAAAAAGTCGCCGTATGTTAAAAAAGGCATGCCGATTTTTAATAAAGCCAGTTTGGTCGGGAGAAATTATAGCAGGTAGAATTTTTTCCAGTCTGTGCGCCAGTAGCTTAGACAGAATTTTAACATCCGTGTTTAACAGAGATATAGGCCTATAAGAAGCACAGTCAGTCGGGTCCTTGCCCTTCTTAAGTAACACTGTGATACAGGCCTGGTAGCATGATGAAGGAAGTGCCCCAGAGTCTAGCGACTCTGTAAAAACTTCACAAAGGAAAGGAGCCAAATCGTCCGAGAATTTTTTATAAAAGTCTGCAGAAAATCCATCAGGACCAGGAGATTTCCCAGATTGCATAGATGTTATTGCCGCCTGAATTTCCGCCTTTGAGATAGGGGCTTCCAGAGTCTGTCTGAGCTCTGGGGAGAGCAAGGGCATATCAGTGGAGTCAAAGAAACCATGTAAATCTTTCACATTAACAGTGGACTCTGATGTATATAACTTAGAGTAAAATGAAGAAAAAATGTCATTAATCGCCTTCTGATCCCTAGTCACCACTCCATTGTCCGCCTTTACGCCAGTTATAATTTGTTTAGCCCTAATACCACGCAGTTGAGTGGCCAAAAGCTTACCGGTCTTTCCACCATGTTCGTAAAAATCGCTCTTATTCCTAATCAGACATCCTTCCACTTGTCGAGTGGAAAGTAGATTGAGTTTGGTTTGTAAACTTAAGCGTTCTTTATATAGTGCCGGTGATGGTGACTGAGCGTACTGCCTGTCGATGTTTAAAATCTGGTCTGAAATAAGCCTCTGTTCCCGCTGTGCACACTGTCTTTTAAATGCTGCCACTGAAATGATTTCTCCTCTCAGAAATGCCTTCAGGGCTTCCCACACCGTCCTGTTTGGCATACCAGGTGTTCTATTCTCGTTAAGAAAAATTTTAACTTTAGAAGAGATGTTAGAAACAAATTGTTCATCCGTGAGCAGCAATGGATCCAATCTCCAGAGCTTTCTCACAGAGTCGCAGCCTTGAAAAGCTATTTTGAGCACAAGGGGGGCATGATCCGAGACAGTAATACTTTCATAGCTGCAGGATCTTATACTATTAATTAGCAAATTGTCAATGAAAAAATAATCTATTCTAGTGTAGGTGTGATGTACATGTGAGAAGAAAGAATAGTCTCTACCAGTAGGAAACAGAAACCGCCAGGGATCCGTAAGACTATAATCTTCAAGAAAAGACTTGACATAAGTTGCAGATTTATTAAGAGTAGCCGGTTTGGGGGATGAACGATCTAAAACCGCATGCAAATAAAGATTAAAATCGCCCCCCAAAATCAAAGAGTGACTATTTAAGTCCGGGAGGTGTGAAAACAGGCATTGAAAAAATTGCACATCATCAAAATTGGGTGCATAAAGATTGGCCAAAGTCACAAACCTGTCGCAAAGTTTGCCAGACACTATTATAAACCGTCCATTTTTGTCTGACACAACAGTAGATGAAACAAATGGGATGTTCTGATCAATAAGAATAGCTGTACCCCTAGCCTTTGCATTAAAATTAGAGTGAAACATCTGTCCTGACCAACATTTCGCCAGGCGTGAGTGATCTGAATCCTGCAAATGAGTCTCTTGCAAAAAAACTACCCCGGGCTTAAATTGCTTCAAGCGTGATAAGACTCTCTTTCGCTTTATTGGGTGGTTCAACCCCCTCACATTCCAGCTAACAAAGGTAAGATTACCACTCATCGAGGAAGTCCCACATTATTATATGCAAAATTGCCCAAGGAGGGAAGAGAGGGGACGAAAACAACAGCAGCAACAACAGCAACAGAAAACATATCAACCAACCCCGCCCCAGAAAGAAAATGCAATACAATAACATATCCCTGTGTAAAAAAAACAAAACAAACTAAAACAATACCACCCACCAATATCACCCCAGCAGGTTGCATTAAAAAGCAACCGCGTAAGCCCCTGCTTTCTTCCCATATTAGTCAAGAGCTCCCCGTACCACTAGCATCATACCTACACCCTTGAATATTGGCCCCTAAACTCGAACCAGGGTCTCAGTTTTCAGGCCACGAAGAAAAGAAATTAGAGAAAACAAGAACAAATCAGCCAAACAACGAACCAGTTTTAACTTAAAACGAACAGCAAAGAATATACTGCTATACCAACATCGCGGCTGTATAATCTCAGTCACAACGAGGACGCCCCATAGGGTAGTCCGACCTGTTATAGTTATAAATTAGGGTGAGTGCTCTGACTGGCTACAGTGTCCAACTCAGGATGGAGAGCTTTGGTTTTCTTCCATAGTTTGAATGAAACGAGAGGCCTCCTCAACTGACTCCAATCACCGAATTTTCCCATCTGGAAGAGTAATACGGAGCCTGGCGGGGAAAAGGAGGGAAGGACGGAGGCCTCTCCGGTATAACTCGGCCATAACATCCTTATACTGGGCTCGCTGCTTCTGGACGTCGGCGTTATAATCCTCATAAAACTGGAGTTTATGTCCACAATACTCCAACGTCCCTCGGCGTCTCCGTGCTTCCCTCATCAGCAGCTCTTTGAACTGGAAGCGGTGGAAGCGAATAATGACTGAGCACGGCCTCCCATCAGGGCCCGGTTTGGGCAAAAGGCTACGGTGGGCTCTGTCAAGCTCCGGAGGAGATGACAAAGTTTGTGCACCGAAGACCTCCACCAGCAGCCGGGAAAAGAACTCAGTTGGCCGTGGACCTGGCTCCACCGATTCCGGCAGGCCCGCCAGACGTATGTTCTGCCGTCTGCTTCTACTCTCCAGGTCGGAAAGTTTAGTTTTGAAAAGTTTGTTTTCCTCCTGTAGTGAATCATACTTAGCTTCAAGCACTGCTAAACGCTGAACCACATCCGCTGCGTTTGATTCAAGCTCACCAATATGTAGTTCTTGATTTGCAACTTCCGCTTGAATCTTGTCCAGCTTATCATTAATTACATCCGATGTAGCCTTAAAATCTGCGGCTATGGCTATTCTGTGCTGTTCGAGCAGGGCGACAAGTGCCGGGTTCAAGGCTGCGCCAGCGTCCTCTGCTGCGCCAGCGTTAGCACAACTCTCGGCAGTAAGGTTTTTCTCGATCTGTCTCCTTCCCTTGGACATCCTTCCAATGTAACACTCATAAATGACCCGAAAAGTTCGTATCTGACAGCAAAATGGGGCTCGGAAAGTACAATTTTGAAAAAGTTAGGCAGGTGCTAGTGGCCGACACACCTTACTCCATTGCCGGAAAACGGAAGTTCTAAAGGAATAGAAACTAAGGCTGATAACATGCAGGATAGGCTTTATTATTTCGAGCAGTTTACTACAGGACAGCCCAGAATTTTAGTGAGAAGTTGCATGCACATGAGTCCACAGACAGCTTATGTTGAGGCAAAAAAGCAGCTTGAGTGGAACTTTGGTAACAGAGCAAAGATAACATCTGCATTTATAGACAAGGCTCTTAATTGGTCAGTTTTAAAGTCTAATGATGCTTCAGCATTACGAGCTTCTTCTTTCTAAGAAGCTGCTTCAACACAATGGATGAAGCCGGGTTTCTGGATGAGCTTGAAAATTCAACCAATATGAGGATTCTTGTTTCAAAGTTGCCTTTTAGACTTCGTGATAAATGGCGAATAATAGTCGTTGATATAACAGAAAAGTGCAATCGCAGAGCAAGATTTAAAGATCTTCTTGATTTTCTTGAAAAGCAAACAAGAGCTGCATTAGATCCTGTTTTTGGAGAGAGTCAAAACACAAAAGAAAAGATGGCTTCAAAACCATCAAAGACACCGTTTAAAACTAAAAGCAGTAGCTTTGCTACTTCTGTTGCTGTAGTTTCAGAACAGAACAATGACAAACACAAACTGGAACGGATTCAAATAAGCCATGAAGATAAAGGGTTAGATCAAACTCAGTGCTTGTTTTGTAAAATCATTTTTTGGACATATGTGACTCATTCAAACTAAAAGCCAACAAAGAAAAGGTGACATTCCTTAAGAGTAAAGGTTTGTGCTTTGGTTGCTTACAGAGAGGGCACATGAGTAAAGCTTGTCCACATCGTTTGACGTGCCACACCTGTAATAAAAATCACGCTACTGTTCTCCACATAGACTCTAAAGAACGGCAGTGGCAAGCAGCTAAAGCTGAATGTAAAGAGTCATCAGTCTCAAATGCTCTTGTTTCTTTGAACTTTGGTAGCCATACTGGGGCCGGGTCTAATGAATGTGCCTTGTCAGTTGTTCCAGTAAAAGTGAAGTTGGAAAACGGGACGAAGGTTGTGGAGACGTATGCCTTTCTTGATCCTGGCAGCTCTGCAACTTTTTGCACTGAGGCGTTGATGATGCAGTTAAATGCATCTGGAAAGAAAGTCGAAATCATGTTAAAGACTATGGGTCAGGAAAGGCCAGTAAGTAGCTATAAACCTTTTGGTATGGAAGTAGCTGCTTTAAAACAGAATGAGTATTTGAGGTTGCCTGATGTGTATACTCAAGTCTATTCCTGTCTCTGAAGAAAATATCCCTAAAGAGGAAGACTTAAGAAAATGGCCTTACTTAAAAGATGTTGAGTTACCACCGATAAATGCTGGCATTGGGCTGCTTATTGGTGTAAATTCTCCCAAAGAGCTGGAACCTTGGAGAATCATTAACAGTGAGGGTAATGGACCCTATGCTGTGCTAACTCGTCTTGGTTGGGTTGTCAATGGGCCACTCAATCAGGGTAGTGAACAGGATGAGCATGATGCTAGCTTTGTCCAGGTAAACCGCATTTCTGTAAGTAGTTTAGAGGAAATGCTGGTTATGCAGTATAATCAAGATTTTGTGGAGAACCAGTGTAATGAGCGTGCAGAAATGTCTGTAGAAGATAAACAGTTCAAGAACATAATGTCTGAGTCAGCTGTGCTGTGTGTCATTATTGCTTGAAATTACCCTTTCGTAAACCTGAAGTAAGAATGCCAAACAACAAGCAGGTGGCTCAGCAGAGGGCGCAATATCTGCTAAAACGGTTTCAGAAGGATCAGTTATTCTTTGAAGAATACAAAGAATTCATGCACAATGTTAGTATGGAGGGACATTCAGAAACCATACCACAAGAACAGTTGAAGCATGAGGAAGGAAAGGTGTGGTATATACCTCATCATGGGGTCTACCACCCCCGCAAGAAAACACTGCGTGTTGTGTATGATTGTGCTTCGACATTTGCTGGAACATCACTGAACAAAGAGCTATTACAAGGCCCAGATCTGACTAGCACTTTATTACACTGAAAAAAGTCTAACATGCAGTCATTCATTCAATCTAATAAGTGCCATTCAAAACAGAATAAAATCATTGATTTGATTGTGAAACCCTTTCTTTTTGCATTTTAAAATACCACTTTTGATTTGGATGAAACTAAATATCTGTACAAAGGACACAACGCAAAGTTTTTGATTTCTCTCAAAACATATATTTCTTTTCATGTTGAACAGATAACATCTTTAATTTGAGTCAAAGTGATTTGCACTTGAACACGCCCACCAGAAACCAGAAACCGGGACCCATTTTTGTTCTGCATGGCTGCTGGAAACATCGTGTCACATCTTTTGTCATGTTTCGGCTGTGTGGCCGGCAGGGAGAGGACCCAAACGCAAACTCGTAGACACAAGGGATGAACTCAAAACCACAGCTTTATTTGCTGGCTGGGAAAAGCATACAAAAACAACCTAAACTAAACTGGAAAATCACAAACTAAACTCACAGAGAGACACAGGGAGATCCACACAGCATGAGGGAGAACGCGACACAGAACTGAGGGAGACGCAGACCTAAATACACAGAGGGTTAACGAGGGAAGTGGGAGCACACGAGGAACACAGGTGACACTGATAATCATAACAAGACGAGGCAGGAGTAACGCAACACTGACGGGAGACTGTCAAAGTAAAACAGGAAGTACAGAGGTTCAGACAGGAGGAGAGAGAGCACAGGGAGAACACAGACATAACGGGCTGGGGAAAATATGGAATAAAACACAAGGAGAGACGAGGGCTCACAGATACACAGAGGGGCACACAGGGGGTAAGAGTAACCGGGGGGAAAACACATAAGGAGCAAAGTAACAGGGCAGGAACCATGGCCTAAATACAGAACAACATACTAAAAATACAAGAGAACCAAAAATGCTGGGCCAACATGGCCCAGGATCATGACATCTTTGATTAATTTCATCTGAAAATAAACGTAAGTAAAGCCAAGTGTGTTACAAAAGCTTTTATAATTTGTATTGCCAAAACTGCAGAAAATAACCACATTTAAGCTGGGTCGACAGCCACCCCCAATTTTTGCATGATTGTAGCTGCTAGCTACAAGCTAACTAGCTATCCGGCACGACGTTAGAACTGGTTACCAGCAACCGACCATCACAGTCGGGAATGCAAGTTAGGCAAAAAGCCGTTTTTACCAGCCGTTTTTTTACTAACTAGCTAGCGTTACCACGATGCATCGGTGGTGGATACAGCTAGCTAGCATAAGTTCATAGTTCATAACATTCATAGTAACTCCGTGCTCCGCTTTGTTTGAATTTTTCTGGTGAGCTCGCGGTTTCTAGACACAAGCTTGTGTTTGTGCGCGCACGTTTGTCTCTGTCTCTCTTCATATAAATATCTGTGTGTTATGTGTGAGTACACCGAGCACAAAAGATAATTATTAATGTGCATGATTTAGAGACAGAAATAACACGCCAGCATATAAGATCAATGACATAAGACTAATTCCTTCAATTGACTTTCAGGCGCGGCTCGGAAAAATGTGCATTTTCTGAAGAAATTTTAATTTTAACAGCAAAAAATTGACCCTATGCCAAACTTAGTCGCTAATGGCTGGTCTGTAGACTGTTTGGTAAACCTAAATCAAATTATAGTACTAGCTTTTTACAAGGATGTGTATGTCATGTTACGTATTTCTTGGTTTTTCTATGTTATGTGTTTTATAGAGAAGTAACATTATTATTTTTTTTTTTGTATGCTTTCAGAACCACAGATCGCTCCATCCATTCCGTGGCTGAAGCATACATTTTCATTTAATCTGAACAGGTATCATTTTGCATTTACACTGCACATCCTTTTTAAACATTTTATAATAATCTAGACCCTCCCTCATTATCCTCTCATTCACCTTGTTGATGTGTTGGCATTATTGTGTGCAATAATTGCTCTCTCGGCTTCACCCAGGTGTGTGCTCAGTGCTGGTTGTGTAGGGAGATGTGCCCCATTTCCCCTTTTCTAGTCTTCGTAATTGAAAAGCACTCTGAAAATCACTTTTGTAGTAGTAAGTAATATTGCTATTGCATTAGTTACATCCGTTGTGTGAGTTAGTAAGAGATCCTTGTCCACTAATATCCTCTGTCCAGTTATAAATGCAGCACTGTCAGCTGCTCCGCTGTTCACACCAGATGCATATTTCTCCACAACGGTCCAAAAGTGCTTCTGTTCATCTGTTTATTCAGAGCTTAACCCCCCCCCCCACACACACACACACACACACATTTACTATTGCAGGCCGTGAGGTCCCGCAGCCTTGCGCACCTGCACCTGTGGGCAGAGTCACATGAAATTAATTTCAGCCAATCACAAAATTCAAATGCAATAGCCACCTTTCAACCCTAAGAGGGCAGTACTAAGACATTTTTAGACCAAAAAGTGTAAAAAAAATTTAACAAGTTTACATGAAATTGTAAAAGAAATGCCCAGTAACTGAAAGGTTGCATAGGTAAAGACTCACTAATACATTTTATAAGCAGAAAAAAGCTGTTTTGAGGTTGAATTGCTGTTTAAGTAGTGCGACGTGTCAATCACAGCTCAGCCTGCCACCCACATGAATGCTGATCCATCAGGCACCGCCCCCTTCTGAGGCATTTCTTCAAACAGAGTTTGACTAGGGATGTAATCTTGGGGGGGAATTACTCTCAACACAAAAGGAAAGGCCCTCCATTATTTTCTCATTCTCATACTGATGGAAGGGCTGGTCAAATAAATTGTCATTGCAGCAGATGGACAAATTCATTTTTGGAATTCTATATATCGAACCAATACAAACATTACCTGTTTGGGAATTTAATATATTCCCTTTGTTTCCTCAGTTATCGGATGTGGAAATGCAAGGACTGCAGCCTGTCATTTTCAGGAAAATCTGAGCTACTACAACATTATCGACTTGATCATCGGTTTCATGGCAGGCACCGTCCTTACCCATGCATTCATGAAAATTGCCCCTGTTCATCCAGGACATGGAACGGTCTACAAAAACATCTAGCTAGGAACCATCTTTCTCAGGAGTCCACACAAAAAGCCTCTTCATTCAAGTGCTACATTTGTGACCACAATCAGCTTTCCACAGAGTATGATTTTTTTCAACATATCAATCAACATTTAAAAAAAAATGAACTTGTCTCTTGTATGTTTAATGGTTGCTCATACAAAAGCAATATATATGGCAGTTTCAAGACCCATAAATGGAGAAAACATAATTCATGCACTGTTAAAGACTTAAAAAGTGGAATATTTGTCACATCATCTATCAGCTGCTATCCTACAGACTCGTTGAACTCTGAATTGGATGAGCCAACCATCACAGACTCAAGAGATTTTGAAAAGGAAGTTGAACTGAAATTAGCTTCACTTTTACTTAAATTGGAACACACATACTTAGTTTCCAGTACAGCTGTGAATGAATTGCTTGAGGAGCTACATCTTATAGGAACTGTCTCTGTGCGAGTTAGTCAAAACACAATTAGTCAGTTTTTGGGAGATAACAACTGTCATGTGGAAGCATCTGTGGTTGAAGAGCTAGCCACTGCACTTTGTTCTTCAAACCCAATTCAAAAAGCAATAGTGAAACAAGGTCCATTGTCTACTTCTTGGAAGCGCAAATCATATTATAAAAGAGAATTTGGTGTAGTGTCACCAGTGGAATATATTCTTGATAAAAGAAAACAAAAATCACTACAATATGTATCTGTGCTGAAAACATTGCAGCAGCTTCTAAGTTCAGATACTATTTTGTTAAAGACTGCCAATTTGAAAGAGAGATATGAGTCTCCTCTGAGTGATAAAGCAGTTTATAGTTGTCCCTTTGATGGTGAATTTTTCCGAAACAACAACCTTCTGTCTCAAGACTGTGCAATTTCAATAAATCTCTATATCGATGGTTTTGAAATATGTAATCCAATTGGGACATCACGAAGAAAACATAAAATCTGTGCCCTCTATTGGACCTTAGCTAATCTGTCCCTTGGTTGTCAATCTTCACTGTCATCGATACACTTGGCTCTGCTGGTCAGAAGTGATGATTTGAAGGTGTATGGCTATGAAGCAGTGCTTGAGCCTCTCATTAGTGATTTAATTTCCTTGGAAAACCACGGTGTGTTTTTGCCAAAGTTAGGGAAATTTGTTAAGGGAACAGTACAGTGCATAATAGCTGATAACCTTGGAGCCCACGGCATCGCTGGATTTGTTGAAAATTTTTCAAGTGGTCATCTGTGCCGATTTTGTACAGCTTCAAGATCAGAAATTCAAACCAAGGCATTAGATAGTGGCATTTTTATTTCAAGAACAGAAGAGATTCATTCTGATCATCTTAAAATCATAGAGGAAAAATCTCTGGACAATTTCTGTGGTGTAAAGAAGAGATGTGTCCTTGCTGAGAAACTGAGTCATTTCAAAGTAACTACTGGTTTCCCCCCAGATCTGGTCCATGATCTATTTGAAGGGATTGTTCCTGCAGAGATAGCTCTATGTCTTTCCATCTTCACGTCTAAGAAATATTTTACACATGCATATTTAAATGACTGTATACTGAATTTCCCCTTTAAGTGGACTGACAAAGTAAATCGTCCCCATCCAGTGCCATTGAACTTTGTATCTCGAAAGACAATAGGTGGCAATTCACACGAAAATTGGAGTCTGTTAAGGTTTTTCCCCCTCCTTGTTGGCCAGAAGGTGCCTGCTGATGAACCTGCATGGAAAATATTGACAGATTTAAAGGATATTGTGGATATAATCGTCTCACCTGTTCATACAGAGGAGTCAATTGCATATTTGAATTTCAAGATGTCCGAGCACAGAGTGCGACTCAAAGAGGTTTTCCCAGACTACAACTTGCTGCCTAAGCACCATTTCTTGGAGCATTATCCTCAGCTTATTCGTCAGTTTGGACCATTACGCTGTCTGTGGACTTTGAGATTCGAAGCCAAGCACAGTTTTTTTAAAAGAGTTGTTCGATACACAAAGTCTTTCAAGAATGTGCTGTTATCTTTGGCAGAACGACACCAATTTCACATGGCACAGCAGATGTTGATGTACCCTAACAAACCTCTCCTGGAAGTATCAAATGTTTCAACTCTTTCTATTGATGTGTTGAAAGAGGAGATTGCACAAGCAATACGGTTGAAACACCCAACAGTGGACCATGTGTGTCTGGCAAAGAATATCACTTACAATGGATTCAACTACAGAACTGAAATGATCCTTGCATATGGATCTTTGGCTGGGATCCCTAAATTCACTGAAATCATCCACATGTTGGTTCTGAAGGACAAGCTGTTTTTCATTGTTCGCAAGCTGAGGGCGTGGCATTGGGAGCATTTCAGGGCCTTTGAACTTCAAGTGAGCCCCAACAAGGACATTTTGCTTTTGGGGCCAGATGAACTGACAGATCCATATCCATTGGTGGATTATACTGTAGGAGGAATGCGTTTGATTACCTTAAAGAGATATATTCAAGTTTAAGGTCTGCATTGACATAGGACTTACAATTTTAACCTGATCATCTTTATGCCAACACAAGGAGATTGTAAATGGGAACTAATGCCTCCTCCCTCCTTTGCTCCTTTTCTATAGATATCCTGGACGTGTTTTGACATTAAATTCCTGCGCTACATAAGTAGTTTGTGCACAGTCTACACCAACCCTTCAACACGCACAGGTAAGGTTACAAGTTGTGACTTGTAACATTTATTCCTAACCTGGTCTTCTCTTGCCTCCTCTGATCTCCATGGAAGAGCATGTCCACAAAAAAGTCAAGGTTGGACTTAGAGCACACTTTATCTTCTGTGCAATACAGGCTAGAAAAGTCCATGACATAACTGGACCACTTTTGGCTTTGTAAAATGTCCTTTGTATAGGATAAGGTGTGGTTGTACACACTAAACATGCAATCCAAATTTGCAGTCTTCTGTGACAGTACCCTTATAATATATGTTCAAAAACGTGCAGTGGGAGCTGATACTGTGTTGTCTCTTTCCTTTGTGTTATTTTATGTTGTAAGTTTTGTGTACACTAGCGCTGAGAGGCAACTTGATCCACAAATATGGCAAATCCCATACGACTCCTCATTTTGTTGAGTGACAATAGCTCTGAGAGGATGGATCTATCAAGGGTGCCAGACACAGTTGAAGAGCTCATTGAACAAGTTAAAGAGTCATGCAAAGTTGCTGGAGGTATCAGGCTGCAATATAAAGATGTAGACTTTGGTGGAACATTTGTGAACTTGAACTCAACCTCCATGATCAAGGATCTTACCACCATCAAGGTCATACAGTCTGCTACTGAAACATTAATTTTAGAATTTGTAGAAAGTGACCTAGATACAAGCTCCATCTCAACACACACTGATGACACAGTCATACTAAGCAGCAGCTCCTCTGAGAAACTCCGCACAGAGCCCTGGCCAAAGGAGTTCAACATCCCACAATTCTCTTTTGAAACAGAAGGTCAACTTGAGAAAGGGAATGCGGAATACACAAAGGACCAAACCAGGCTCACACCTACATCAAAAATGTTGTCCGACATTCTGGAAAGACTGGCAGAGAAGATTTTCTCCTACAAGGCGTACCCCAGTGATGCAGACCTGATTGACGTTGCGGAGGCTCTGACAAGGAAACATCCCTGCTTGAGGCAACCAGACTCCTTCAATGAGAGCTACGGATGGAAACTCAGACTAAAGACTAAGATGAACAATTACCGCACTCAGCTTAAGTCACATGGACTTTCATCTGAGCTCTTAGTAAATACCCTCAAATCAAAGTCACGAGAAGATCCTTTTCCCAAGCCAGCCAAGAACAACAAAAAGGCAAGAAGAGGTGAGGCCAATTACTATCCTCAGACCAGCAGTGAGAATCCAGAAAGCCTAGAACTAGAGCGAATATCTCTCCTGACTGAATTAAAGAAGAGAAACAATGAGAAAACTGTACGAGAGAAGATGGCCAGGACCTTCGAATTCAGGAGGAAAGAGGTTGTGGATAAGAAGCCTGACATCAAGAACCTCTTGGAAAGATGGCCAGGTCTATTTCAGATGGAAGAGGTATAACTTTAACTTTTTTGTACTAATGCCTTTTATCATAGTTTGGAAATGGGAAATATATGTTTTGACTTTTTCTTGTTGGAAGTTGGTCTTTAAAAAAATATATTGTACACTGTCTACTCATGTACAGATTAATGCAGAGTTTCTGCGGGTTACTGCAGTTCCCCTGCTAACCAGATTCATGGCCCAGCTGGACAAGCACTCCCCACAGCTACTTAAAATAATCAGAGAGAAAGGAGGGACAACCAAAGCAAAAACTGCCATAATCCTAGAGTTTCTTGATCAGGTAGGGTGTATATAATTAACTATTAACATGACAGTTAGCATTTTAACCCCTGTATCTAATGAGAATTTGTATCCTGTTACAGTTTTATTTTGGTAACGTCAGTGATTATGGCTGTGACCTTTTAAAATGTTGAAAGGAAGTGTGGGCTTTGTCCTTGAATGAATGAAGAGATTTATTGTCATTATACAAGTACAGAGCACAACTACAACAAAATTTATTTTGGAGACACATTTTCACTCTCACTCGCCAGATACACATACATACATATATACGTATAAACTTTTATTTTGGAACAAGAAAGCATATGCCGCTTTTCCACCGACAGAACACGGTGTGGCTCAGTTCACTTTAGCCCCCTGCGGACGCTTTTCCACCGCCTTTACACCTCATTGGCCCGGGTGTGTGTGGTGCCCACGTGATGTGATATAGAAGTGCTCCCACAAAAGGCTTTAAAAAAAAACTCCCAGCAACCATAATCCATTGACTTTGGACCATGGCGACTTCCTCCACAAGAACCAAAAATCAAACCAATCAAAATGAACCACAGACAGAGCAAAGTACAAAAACACACGTATATCGCGATTGTTGTTGTTCTTCGGGCTGTGACGTTGCGGACAAAGACTTTTGCGCGCGACTTTTCATAGCCAGATGGGTTCGCCCCTGTTCCCAGTTACGTCCGTTTATGTTTCCACCGCAACAAGCGAGTTCATCCGCGCTAAACTGAACTGCTCTCAAGCGCACCGTGCCGATTTGTCGGTGGAAAAGGGGCATTAGTCACCTCATGAGGATAGAGAGGTGAAAAAAAATTCCTCTCACACAGCATACTCACCATATTGCATAGTAACAATTTTAACTGTTCCTGCAGGATGCTGATGCTGACATTAGGAGGGAGTGTATACTTAAATCTCTCATTATCTACCTTGGAGAACGTGTTGAGGACTTGATAAAAGAATACATGGTATATCCATATCTGTTCTGTCTCTACATGAGATGCAGTCTCTTGATGTAAATTTGACAACTCTGCTATTAAATGCAGTGATTAATGTAGAACAGCAACGATTAATCAACTCATCAAGTTGATATCTTAGGGTTCTGTATTGTTTTCTTTTTTTTCTTGGGCTTTGTGGAACATTTATGAAAATGTTCCACCATTGGTTTAATTTAATGATTATGCAATTCACAATCTGATTAGTCAAATAATTGTTCTAATAGTCTGTGACCAAACAACTATCAAAATAGTAGTTTATTATGGTCAAAGATTTATCAGGTGTGCCAGACTTCAGTTCTTCACTTGTACATTTTGTTCCATATTTTACCTCAAGATATCCCAGAAAGATGAAGCTGAGGAAGAGCTGCAGAGTACCACCATGGCACTCTTCGTCTTCAGGGACAACTCAAGCCTCCTACATCAGCCTCGAGACATCGGGATAATCATTGATGGTGTGGAAGTCCTGAATGAGTTGCCTTCTGTGGCAGCTGGAGTGGCAATGGTCTTTGGACTCTGTTATGCTCTTAATATGGAATATCCACGAGGATTCAGGTTCACCTTTGAGGCTCTTCAAAAGATTATGATGGAGCTTGACTTTAACAAGATGACCTCTAAGATTCGCAAACTTAATTGTGAACTTAACACTGCACAGTAGTGTGTTTGCATGCATGTGTGCATGTGTATGTGCACATGCATGTGCATGTGTGCTTGGTTATTTTGCTTGGTTGGCCTGCAGTGGTATTCCACATTCAAAAATTATTAGAACACCCATTTGAAAGGGAGATTTAAGTTGATTTCATTGATACATGTGTAGATATTTTTTTTACATTGTACAGGCACAGTGCACATATAAAAATTTTTGAGTACTTGCAAATTGGTTTAAAAAGAGTTTTGGTTTTATGCCAGTTTTAGACAGGTTGCAGGTTTTATACCAGTTCTAAAAAGATTGCAGGTTTTATACTGGTTTTCAAAAGATTGCAGGTTTTATAAAACAAACATTTCTCTAATCATTTCTGCCGTAGCACTAAATCTTTATATTACTAATCCTCTCTATTGATTATAGTTAAAATGGTTTGGAACAATAAATAATTTTGAAATAATTGGTTGGCCAACTGTCTTGTTTTTTATAGGAAATGCAGAGCATTTTTAAACTGAAATAAAATGAAATGTAAAAAATATAGTTTGAATATATGTAAATCAATTACCCAGCTTCAACACAAACATATTAGTTCATGTTAATTTGGTTCGATGTGAATACATTAGGTTGGTTAAATTTCAATATATTAGCTTGGTTCAATAATTAAAATATGGTTCTATGTAAAAAAATCAATTTGGATCAATGCAAAATTTAAAGTTTCAGTCAAGTCTAGTAATATTGTTTATATCAACATAAAAGTATCAGGTCATATCAAGTGACTCAATTTGGATTCTATGAAGTCAAATATTTTGGATGTGACCATTGGACATAAATTTTTTTAAGTTGAATAGGGTTTTTCTTTTTACAGTGTAGGTGTGCTGATTCACTTTCGGCAGGGTCCAATAGCGCTTATGACAGACATTAAAGGGATGTTTCATCAGGTCAGAGTAGCTGAGGAACACGTAAATTTTTTACGTTTCCTCTGGTGGCCCGATGGTGACATCACAAAACAGCTGGTGGAACATCAAATGTTAGTCCACATTTTTGGTGCAGTATCCTCCCCCAGCTGTGCCACATATGCACTACTAAAGACTGCTGATGACAACCAACATCTGTACCCAGAGGAGGTTATACGTACAATCAGGCACAGTTTTTATGTAGACGACTGTCTTAAATCTACCCAGTCTGTTGAGCAGGCCATCTCACTTTATCAGCAGCTTACTGAGGTGTGTGCCAAGGGGGGATTTAAGCTCAATAAGTGGGTATGTAGTGACCACTCTGTCTTCTGTCAGATCCCGGAGGAAAATAGAGCCACAGGTGTAAAGATGCTGGACCTTAGTCGGGACCAGCTTCCCACAGAAAGAGCTCTCGGTGTACATTGGGATATTGAACATGATGTTTTCACATTCAGTATTGTGAACAAGGACAAACCACTTACAAGACGTGGTATTCTGTCCAATGTCAGCTCCATTTACAACCCTTTGGGTTTCTTAGCTCCAGTCATTCTGCCTGCAAAACAAATTCTGCAACATCTATGTAAACTGAGGTTTGGCTGGGATGAGACAATACCAGCAGAAATGGTACAAACTTGGCAAAAATGAGTTGAGGATTTAGTTCTTCTTAGCAAGTTTAGTATTAGTAGATGTGTCACACCCAAAGGATTTGGGGAGATAAAAAGTGCACAGCTGCATCACTATTGTGATGCCAGTGAAACTGGGTATGGTGCTGTATCATATCTTAGGCTATCTAATAGCAAGCAGGAAGTGTGTGTTTCCTTTATTATTGGTAAAGCAAGGGTGGCGCCGTTAAAACAAGTCACCATCCCACGCCTCGAGCTGGCTGCTGCAGTTTTAGCTGTGCGCTTGGACAAAATGCTATCAGTTGAACTTAAGCTTAATCTGAGTGAATCAGTCTTTTGGTCTGACAGCACAACTGTGCTACAGTACATTGCAAACACAACCACACGGTTCAAAACATATGTAGCTAATAGAGTTTCCATCATTCATGCTTTGACAAAAGTTGAGCAGTGGAGGTACATTAGTTCAAAGCTGAATCCAGCTGATGCAGCCTCTCGAGGAATGACGGTTGGCTGTTTCCTGAAATCTTCCACCTGGATCAGTGGTCCAGAATTTCTCAGTAAACCTGTTGTTCACTGGCCAATAGGCAAGAATTATGTATCTGTCCATTTGAAAGCTGACCCAGAAATAAAAGGGGAGGGCATGATGTGTGCAGCTGTGCTAAAAGAAGATGTGTGTCCCACTACTAAGCTGCTAATGTACTTCTCCAGCTGGACAAAATTAAAAAGGTGTGTGGCATGGATCCTGAAAGTAAAAGAAAGACTTAAACTGCAAACAAAGAAAAGACAGAAGTTGCTGGACACGCACTGTGGAAGTCAAAGATGTGCTAAACAAGATGATAAATGGAACGCTCTGCTTAAAACAGATGATTTGTCCATGGCTGAGGAAGCTATAGTGAGCTTTGTGCAGAGAAAACATTATGATGATGAAATGACTGCCCTAAACTCTGGCACTGTAAGGCAGTCAAGTCATCTTTATAAGCTTGATCCTGTAGTTGCTAATGGTGTCCTGAGAGTGGGTGGAAGACTGAGCAAAGCAGATTTACCTGAGGAAACAAAACATCCTGCAATTTTGCCAAAAGAAAGCCTTGTTTCAAAGCTTATTCTTCAGCATATTCATGAAAAGGTTGGTCACAGAGGAAGAAATCACATGCTTTCAACCCTTCGCCGTCAATACTGGATCCCTCATGCTAATTCAGCAGCTAGAAATATAATCAGAGACTGTACAGTGTGTCAAAGACAACGGCAAAAGCCAGGTGAGCAGAAAATGTCTGATCTTCCTATTGACAGAATCTCAGCTGATCTTTGTTAAGGTTCAAAAATATAGGGAAGTAAATACAGGCAGAATGCAAGTAACCACACTGGTCCAAAGGGTAAAGACGATGATTTTAATGAAATGACACGCGTGGGAGAATGAGCTGACTCTATGAGCAGACAGCCCCAAAATCTCATCCTCCAAACATCAAAATACAGTTTTATATGCATCAGAGTATATTTTGTGACGCCCCCTCATTGCGTCAATCACAGACATCAGTTTCAAAACCACAAATGTTCTATTTGATAACTTGAGACACCATCAAAGTACACTGGCCTCCATCCTCTCCCCGGTGGTTTCCCGCAAGCCAGCTCAGCTCATCTGCTTCTTCATCAGTCACAGGAAGCATGCTCAACTTTCACCTACACCCTAACAGTATGTGTATGTATGTGTGTGTATGTCTGTCTGTGCGTGCACAGAGTGTGCATATGCTCTCTGCACCTTAGTTGACCTCGGCTTAGGCAGCCAGGCTAAGGCCATCCTGTGTGGTGATCTTAACTTCTATGTAAAATATATAAAACAAATGTTTCAATCTAATACCACTACTTAAAACTTAATCAAAGCTTAATCAAAGATATAAATGCATAAAAGATGATAATAGCATCATCCAAAATGCTCCTCAGACTAACTTTCACTCAGACTCTGGTTTCGGTTTCACTTCTGCAGAAGCATGCAGTTTCCTGTCTCATTTTGGCACAGAGTATACTTCCTGTCCCTGCAGCTCAGCAATTTAAAGTGATTCTTACTAGACCTGTACTAAAGGCTAATATATTTAAACCTATGAATACAGTATCAATACTTCAATAAATGTGTCAATGCAAAGACTTGCTATATGATTATGATGCAACAGTAATGACAGTAATAACAAAATAACAAAATAATAAAAATAGAATTAATAAAAATAAAATAATAAATGGAAATAATAAAAATAACCAAAAAATAAGACTTCCTTCCCAACAATTCCCCTCATAACCTCTGGATGTTATCCAGAGGTCACCAAAACAAATGAAAGCATGACCGAAACTAAGAATTCTAAGAGTAGATCCACCTTAACTGTAAGGGATAAAAACACCTTCTCCCTACTATGCTCTTCCCTCACTTATGTCCATCAATTCTCTCCTTATTCAAAAGCATGAACCTAATAATGTTTTGACTTTCTGACTTTTGTTCCTATATAATCTTAAACTTCACTCATCTCAATCTACAGCATTTTAACAGTCTTAAAGCACTGATGTCATACTTTTCCTGTTGTTCACTCTATTCAACGTCCTGTACTGTCACAGCTCTAACCTAAAATCACCTTTCACAAGAGAAATCATCATAAACACTTATTCTACTAAAGGATCAAAGAAAAAACAACCATTTTAATCAACTAAGTGTAAGCATATAATCCATTGCTCCTGAATAAATTTCTAATTTATACTTTATCAGACTTAACCAAAATATCTAAGCTTTCACCTTTTGCTTCTGTTTTTAAAGCAAAAAACTTCGTCACTTCAACAAGCATTTGTTATTCTATAACTGCATTTTATATAATAAGACTAATTTAGCGCTGCATGTGTTATCTCAATATTTTACATGTCACCCAGTTTAGTTACAAGCAAAACTCCTATTCAGCTAGATGCTAAATGGATTTGAGGCCTTTGGCCTGGAATCAATACTGTCATGTGTGGTTATGGACTCTATATGTCTGTAAGCGTGTGCGGCCTTCCATGCTCTGTCATCTTGCACAATAAATTGCTTGGACATCGCGCCAAACAAAGCTTCTGACCTTCAGTTATTGACTTGAGCAACATTTCTTTAATAAGCACAAAATGCAATGTGTATGAAATCATTCCTGTGTATAATCTATTCCTTTTGGGGCAGCGGCACTTTTAACCTTCTCATAACAAGCTCTCCTTTACCCTAGAAATAAATCTTTTTAATATCTGTTTTTTAAAGCCTGCATTATAACAACTTATTCTTAAAAATCAAAAAGAAATCACACATTTTCCTACTCGTAAAATCTTCACTAATCTTCCCCATTATTATTATTATTCCCACAATTTCCCTTTTGGTGTACAACTTCTTATGAACACAGCATTCTATCTTCTAAACCAAATTCAGTTCATTTTAATCCTGTCTTTAAAAATAACAATTCCTGCCTCAGTGTGACCATATATAAATTATCAAAAAAATAAATAAATAAATAAATATCATTACATGATCCTAAAACTTATTTCAATCCCCCTTTTTTATTTTTGGACACATCACCTGTGTGTCCAAATAAAACTCAAAATGCATCACCCAGGCTTAAGAAATTAAAGGGAAAAAAGGTTAGTCATATCATCTCTCCAAGCACCTCAGCAATGTGCAATCTTCCTCTCAAGTATTCGGCTCCGACCCTGAAAACCTGTGTTTAAGGAATAAAATCAATTTAATCATTATGTCAAATCTTCTCAAACTCCTTGTTCCATGCAAAGTCTGGATCCTTGGAACTTCCTGGAAACAAAAACCTGTACTTTACATTTCATAACCAACTCTCCCCCTTTATGATCCAATCTGTGTTATAACAAAAATAAAACTTAAAACAGAACAGTTATCAATCATGTGTTACTTCAGTTAATGGTAACATGAGTTATATCAAAAAATGTTTCCCTTTTAGCACTTAGCATTTTATAATCTAATAACATGATCTAACCCCAAACAATAAAACAGAAATTCACTCAAAGCAAACATCACCATTCCCAAATTTACGTCTTCCATTCCTGTTTGTCAACCTTCTATTTATCCCCCCTTGGTCCAATCACTCGCATTCACTCCCATGCATTCACACATGATATCTTGCTTATAGTGGAGCTGTGCAAAATCAGATGCTCCACAATAGCAAATTGAGCTCATTCGTTTATTTTATTTTGTTTCTTCTTTCTAAGAAAATAGTTCTTTATGGTTTTGACTGGATTGAATTGCTACAATCCTTTTAGACAGAGACTCACAACCAACCAGGTCCCCACGATGGACTCCTCTTCAGCCAATTACAATCTGAAAAGCCCACCTTATATTTTGTTCTCCCGAGAATTTCGTCAGCGCTGTTAGTTCACTCTCCTCCAGGCCTGCTTCAAAACAAAAATGAGAAAAGAGAGCTGGTTGTTAGCTCATCAAAACACAAAACAAAAAAGTGCACTGTTACAAAAATAATTGCCCCCTTAGACATGTCCATGTTTATTAAAACTCCCTCTATTAAAAATAAAAACAACAACCTCAAAAATCTGACACAATCTTAACTGTCACCCGTTCAACTCACTGAAACTCTCGTCAAAGCTGCACCGTTTTACACACAACAATGGTCCCCCTTTACAACAACGTATCATCACTAAATTATAAATTTCCTGTCCAAATCTGCACCTCTGAACATACCTGACCAACCGAATCAATTATCCTGTTACTTTACCCTTATATATTTCACCAAATAATCCTCCCCAGTCACTGCTCTGTTTCCTCAACTGAAAGCCTCCGACACACAGACACACAGGAAGTGTGTTCGTCACCACTCACTCCAGCTAATTTGCATACTGAGTCATATCTCAACAAGTTAACTTGACAAGAGAAATACATGTTTAAACCTTATCACATTCTTCAATTATTTTCATTTTCTTTCTATACTAATCACTTGCTTTGATCACTCAGTACGAGAGCACTCCTAACTCACTCTTATAAAAACTACTTTAATCACTTTTCTTTTGTTTTTTCCATAACTCACTCCCCTGTCATATAACTTCTTTGAGTCAACTTCAAGCTTTAAGTCTATTTATTAAACATTCACACCATTCTATCACTCATACAATTAGCAAGCTGATTAAATTGCGTGTGTTTGTGTCCTTTAGCCAAGTTTAATCACTATCTTTGCATTAATCTTCAAGAGCTTGTCTCTGTAAGGTTAGTGCATTTTCTGTTTGTATGTGTGGTTTTGTAAATGTTTCTTTGTGATCTTTGTGATCTTGTAAATGTTTCTTTTTCAATGTTTCAGACTCCTTTACAATTCTCCACTTAAACAGTCAGTTTTGTCTTTAGCCAAATTTGCTAACCCAAATTTTGATTCCCCACCTTAAATAACAGCATCCCTTGTCGTCAGCCAGAAGCCATGGCTTGCTTGTGACGTTCAGGAACACATGACGCTGTAAACAATTCAACCAGAAACTTGCTGAACATTTCCAGTAATGTTAACCTATAACTTACTTCTGACCGCTGCTGTGGAAAATTGATCCAGGTCTGCCCTGCCCCTGAAAATAACAAACTGAGACATTTTCATTATTATCATCATTGCTTAAACAACTCATTTCCTCTCTCTCTGATCAGAACTACCTACTGATGCCATGTATGTAAGCGTGTTCTTCCTTGCGTTATGTGGTCATGTAAATGCAGTGTAAGCTGTTTTCTTCGTTGCATGCCTTCATTGTGTTCTTCATTGCATTTTTATGTATTCATGTTAATATACACTAAGTGTAAGCTGTTTCTTCATTGCATCTTTCTCTGAGTTCTGGATTCAAACTATCTCCCTTCTGATTCATTCCAAAAATAATTTCACATGTAACAATTTGTGCATGTGTGTTTTCTATTCATTAATATAGTTGTCACTTATTTTCTTTCATTATTTTACCTTTTCTATGGTTTACCTCTTTGTTGTGATGTGGTGGACCTCCCTAAACCATCATGAGTCCAAGCTTCAATTTCAATCCAATCATATCCTGTATTCTCGCAGTCAAACTTGTCCTGCTTCGCCTGACACCGGTCCTTTTCCCTTTTTTTTTTTTTTTTTTTTTTTCCACAGTGTCCTTGTGTGGCCTTCAAAGCTCCAACAAACACAGTCTGTTTCTTCTCTGTTTTGATGTTTCAGTATTCTTCTTTTAAGTTAAGTTCCAGCCTGGCAAAATATCACATTCAGTGCCTTCGACTCAGTGCCCCCCAGTCATGTGACACTGTTCTTCACCAGCGTCCAGTTTCCCCGTGCATGTTTTGTCACGTGGTTTCCTTCATTCTGCTTCTGGAGTCGTCATACAGTCATATTTTATTTGCACTGTTTTCTTCTCCATTCATCTTTTCAGTCTTCTCTCTCAAGATTACCTCACGCATGGCAAATATGAGAGTCAGTGCCTTCAAGCAGACATATCCCACTGCTCCTTACCAGCAACTGGGCATATTGCATCACGTGCTTTCATTCATACTGCTGGACTCATCAGTCGTCGTCAGTGTTAATGCTTTCACTTGCACTGCCTTTTGGCTGCAGTTCATTCTTCCATGATGTTCTGTCGGTCCTCCTCATGAGATTAACTGTCCTTTAAGCTTCTTCTCAGAGTCCGGACAAAGTGACAGGTGAAGCTATCAACTTTTAGCCAAAAACTGGCTTGTTTTCCCAATTGTGTTGATCTATGCTTTTGCCGCTGTACTCAGGGTTCCAGGTTGAGAGAACTCCACCTGTATTAACACACTAAAGCATACAATTAATATCCTTTTCATTTCTTTTGGGTTTTTTTTGTTTTGTTTTTTTTTAAACCTCCACTTGCTTCATATGCCTAGAGTTTAACTCGTCTGTCTCTCTGTGTGCTCTCTTGACACACTCAGCTCCTTTTACGGGCATGCATTTCCTGTACACTCACACACACACACAGCCATATTTCCTGTTTCTTCAGACTAATCGAACTCTTTTGTTTTTTCTTTGTATTTATAGTCTACAAACCATCAGTAATTCTACTAAACAATCTGAAAACAATACAGCTTTATTTCACTCACACACTTTTTAAATAGAGCTCTTTGGTTCATTCACGCAATGTTTCATAATTGTCTCACACACAATGCCTCTCCTTTCACACTTCCTCCTTCTCACTCACTCTCCTAAAAAAAAAACTTCCCTAGAGTTATTATTACCTATGTATTGTTTAGTACAAATCACACAGTCACTCAAATCCAATACTGACAGCATTCACACAGTTAAAATCACTCAAAATACGCTCTCCTAGGAGTATTTTAGACATGCTTTTCATAATCAGAAAAAGCAAGTCAAAGAAAAACAATTGAAACCTCTAATCATTCTCACAACACACACATAAACTGGAAAAAATAAAACACACCAGCATTTATGGCTCAAGATAAGTTACTACTTAAAGCAATATGTTGGTCTTAAGTACTGTACAATGCACTCAATATATATCAAACTCAGGCAATTACTATACACCCACTATAGCAACTCAAAACTTTATTTATAGGCCTCTAATAAACATAAATGGCGTCTTAAACACACGCATTCAACAATGTTTGCAGCATTATTTGTGAAACCAACGGTGGTTTAAGAAGGTCACAGCTTACTCATTTGCATTTTCACATTCACACACACACAGTCTCTTTTATATTACACAGACGTCTTTTAATTACAACTGCACAGATTTTAAGGCCTCTTAACACCTACACAATTTTGACATATTTACGATAACCGCCCAGCGGATAAACCCCAGGTTTTTTACGATCAATTTACCAGTCTCGGTCCCGGACCGTGGCCCAATTCCTAGTGCACTAACACAATTTAAAAGCGTCAACCAACCCAAACTTTGCCTGAAGCTCTATTTTAGCATTCCACAGCCAAGGCTTCCTCGAAGTGTTAAGTTAAAGTTACACGCCCGAAAACCCGGTTTCTACTACCCAAAAAAGCGCAACCTACTGTCCTGGACAGTAAAAGTGATCCAATCACTAGCTGTTCTGGAGTGCCCCAAATTCCACAGTAGCCAGCTGACTATCCCTCATAGAGGACAACGGCGCGCGTCCGAACCGTTGGCAAGGGTTACCTCTGAGCAATGCGCTTCCTAGGACCCAGTCCCGTCCTAAAATAATTTAATTACTTTGAAAACACCCCATAAAATCACACAAGCAATTCTATTGATGTCCAAGCCCGGCTTTATATTCAATTGAGACTTAGCTGTCACAAACTCTCACCAATTACCTATAACTCTAAATTCACTCTGCAGTCCAACTGCTTCAAATACACTTATTCTCTTTAATCATTCTCACCATGTCATTATCTTTACTTCAACTTCAACTTTAATTCTCATGAGATTTTCATCAAAATCAAAACAGACATCTACCAGTAATTTCAGTGAGTAGACTTTTAATTTTGTGATGTCCAATCTGGCACACTTTGAAATTCAACAGGTGGTGCCTACCTTTTGTTGTATGCCGGCTTGTCACTCACTTTGACCACTGACCAATGCCTGAGCGCCTGACGCCTCGGACCTTTCTCCGTCCTGTCTCACTTCCCCCCTCTGACGAGCCCCCAAATGTTAAGGTTCAAAAATATAGGGAAGTAAATACAGGCGGAATGCGAGTAACCACACTGGTCCAAAGGGTAAAGACGATGATTTTAATGAAATGACACGCGTGGGAGAATGAGCTGACTCTATGAGCAGACAGCCCCAAAATCTCATCCTCCAAACATCAAAATACAGTTTTATATGCATCGGAGTATATTTTGTGACGCCCCCTCATTGCGTCAATCACAGACATCAGTTTCAAAACCACAAATGTTCTATTTGATAACTTGAGACACCATCAAAGTACACTGGCCTCCATCCTCTCCCCGGTGGTTTCCCGCAAGCCAGCTCAGCTCATCTGCTTCTTCATCAGTCACAGGAAGCATGCTCAACTTTCACCTACACCCTAACAGTATGTGTATGTATGTGTGTGTATGTCTGTCTGTGCGTGCACAGAGTGTGCATATGCTCTCTGCACCTTAGTTGACCTCGGCTTAGGCAACCAGGCTAAGGCCATCCTGTGTGGTGATCTTAACTTCTATGTAAAATATATAAAACAAATGTTTCAATCTAATACCACTACTTAAAACTTAATCAAAGCTTAATCAAAGATATAAATGCATAAAAGATGATAATAGCATCATCCAAAATGCTCCTCAGACTAACTTTCACTCAGACTCTGGTTTCGGTTTCACTTCTGCAGAAGCATGCAGTTTCCTGTCTCATTTTGGCACAGAGTATACTTCCTGTCCCTGCAGCTCAGCAATTTAAAGTGATTCTTACTAGACCTGTACTAAAGGCTAATATATTTAAACCTATGAATACAGTATCAATACTTCAATAAATGTGTCAATGCAAAGGCTTGCTATATGATTATGATGCAACAGTAATGACAGTAATAACAAAATAACAAAATAATAAAAATAGAATTAATAAAAATAAAATAATAAATGGAAATAATAAAAATAACCAAAAAATAAGACTTCCTTCCCAACATCTTCCACCATTTACTTATGCTGGTGTTGATTATTTTGGACCAATAGAAGTAAAGAGAGGCAGGAGTCTTGTTAAGAGATATGGAGTTCTTTTCACATGCCTAACCTGTTGTGCAGTTCACCTCGAGGTTGCACATTCTCTTGATACAGGTTCCTGCATTAATGCCATCAGGAGATTCATCTGCCGCAGAGGACAAGTCAAAGAAATCCGGTCAGACAATGGAACCAACTTTGTCAGCTCAAATCGTGAGTTAAAACAAGCTATGTTAGAGCTAAACCAAAGTAAAATCCAAAAAGGTTTAGCACAGGATGGCATAAAGTGGACCTTTAACCCGCCCTATGGGGCCCATCATGGTGGAGTATGGGAGCGCTTGGTGCAAGAAATAAAGAGAATATTATGCTCTATCACAAACCAGCAAGTACTCGATGATGAAACCTTACATTCAGTTTTGTGTGAAGTGGAGGCTATACTGAATGACCGCCCAATCACACCTTCTTCTGATGATCCCAGTGATGTAGAAGCACTTATTCCAAATCACTTGCTCCAATTAAAAGGCAAACCTGTGCTGCCACCAGGTTTATTCAAAAAAGAGGATCTGTATCTGCGAAGACGATGGAAACAAGCCCAGTATATTGTGGATCTATTCTGGAAAAGGTGGGTGAAAGAATACCTTCCTACGTTGCAGGAACGACAGAAATGGAACAAGATTCGTAGGAACTTTTGCATTGGTGATGTTGTGCTTATTGTTGATGGAGCTGTACCAAGAAATTCTTGGCCCATTGGCCGCATCACTGAAACCATGGCCGATGCACACGGAGTAGTTCGCCGTGTTCGAGTTAAGACACGAACAAATGAGCTGGAGAGGCCAATCAACAAAATATGTCTCCTGGTGGAGGCCATCTAGAGGAAACAATGAATGTTTGCCTCCAACTGAGCCAAGTTCTGGAACCTCTGGCTCTACATTTACACTGACACTCACTTTGCTCTACACTCCATTATGCAACATACACCTTTTTTCAATACACACAAAGTAAACACCTGAACAATAAAGACTTGAAATCATAGAACATTGACCTTTCCTTTTGTTTTGTTTTTTAAGAAGACATATATGGACTAATGAAGAAAATTATTGGTATTGCATTTTGTGATGGCCACCTAGACAGATATAATTCATGTTACACAGGAATTAGGGGCCGGAATGTTCTGGCCATTTTTGTTGAATGTTTATAAAATGCAATTTGTATTCATTTTAGTTTTTTCTTTAAAGTTGTAAGAATATACTGACCTAGTTTTGTTATGTAAATTTGTAATTAATTTTTGGAAAAGTTTTTTGGAAAGTGATTGGTTTATTAGCTTATGAACCCTCCCATTAATCAGGGGATTAAGAGCACCCTGGAGGGGTGTGGTAAATGTTTTTGGTTTTTGTTTGCCAAATGTCAGATGGGAAGATGGGAGGGTTAGAAAATGATTTTTTGACCAGTTCTGAAGTTGTTAAAGCAAATTAAGCTAACTTTCGTTTAATTTTAAGTTGTAAGAAGTTATTTGGTTGATTTTTGTTTATAATTTTGCACGAAATAAATGCCATATGATTTTTAAACAATGGAGTCAGAAGTGCGTTCCAAAAACAAACCTCCCGGTGCCACCCACGGCCTTTTCTTGGACTTTTTTGGTGTTTGGAACATAAAAGGCTGCGATCATCTGTGAACAGCACTGGGTGGTGGACCGGTCAGTTCTGGTAGGCTATAGCAAATGCCAACTGGGGTCAAATAGAGGATATTGGGCCCTCAAGTCACCCTCATGAAGTCTGTTTCTGATTGGTTGGTTAGAAAAGGACTGCTGGAGGTCATTTTGCAGTTCGGCCAGTGTGATCCTGCTCCTTCTTGTACAAAGCCACAGATATTGGTCCTGTTGATCAGTTGAGGGCCTTTTATGGCTGTGTGCAGCTCTCTCAGTCTCATTGTCCTGGATTTTTGACCAAGCATTTTGAGGTGGTTTTTTTGGACTCAAAGCTTTGTTTTTTGGATTTCAAAGATGGTTTGACGTACATGTTCTGTATTATTTTGTTCTGAGTTCAGTATTCACTAGTGCTTCTGAGTTTTTTTTATATATATATATCTATATATTTCTAGTTCATGGATTCCTTTTGTGTGCAAGTCTCAGTGATTAGTCCTGAGCATCCCCTTTGTTTAGCCCTTCTTGTCTTCGTTTGTGTTTTGCCTGCTGTCAGTGTCAAGTATTTACATGCCATCCTGAGGAGTTGGACTACCTGTTAAACCTCTGTACCACCTCATGCCAATGCAAGAAAAAAAGTCAAGGAAGAAAAAAGAAAAAACAACAGTGACATCAAAGAACTGAAATAAGTTTAATATCACCATCTGTGTCTCTGTGACCCGGTTTTGCGAGCCGTAATTACATTTACAGAAATCACAAATGCAAAGTATGAAAGGAGTAGAATAATTTCTGTACCTTTTACACATGAGAAATCAAGGAAAAATGTTTTCCTACTAATAAAAGCGACATTAAATACATACATACATACATACATATTGAGATCAGGAGCACCGCAGATAATCATCTGAAAGTTAGAAGTCACTAATAATGAGGATCATCAGCTCCCAAATACACACTGAGTACCCTTGTTGTAAAGAACTCCCACAAAAACTCTCAAATCGTGATTAAATATCAACAGGTTTTACAGTATAACGCATTCTCCTTGTTTCACTGCTTCAACCGCAACTGCCACTGCTGCTCCCAGGGCTGATCCCACTGGTCCTAATATTAATCCAACACCTGCTCCTATCCCAGCAGCCTTCAGGAACTTGTTCTTCCTCTCCGCCCGTCTTCTTGCTTCTTCTTCTGCTATCTTTGGATTTTCTCTCCGAAGTCGTTCCATCTCTTCTCTGATGGCTTTCTCAGCTTCCTGCAGCATGTCATTGGTGTAGTATGTTGCTCCATTTCTCTGAACCATGGTGTTGATCTTCTCCAGCAGCTCTTTGACCTGAGAGCGATCCTCACTCTTGTTGTTAAAAACATGATATCTTCCTTCGCACTGATTGATGAAGTGATGCAGAGGCCGATTTCCACTGATTGAGCTGTGGATGTCGACTCCATTTTGCAGGTTGTCTCCATACGTGAACAAGACCATAATATAACGTGCTGCATCTTCTCCAAATATCTTCTGAAGAATTTTAATCGTTTCTTCTTCTTCGCTTGTGAATCTGGTCGACTGGATCACAACCAGGAACACGTGAGGACCAGGAGCAGCAAAGGTGATGCATCTAACAATCTGTGTAACCACCTCATCTACAGACAGGGTGGTGTCAAACAGACCTGGAGTGTCAACTACAGTCAGTGTATGACCATCCACCTGGGCTGTTTCTTGCTGACACTCCAATGTTACAGAAGAAAAAGAAGAAAAAGACTGAAAAGCTTCTCTTCCTAAGATGGTGTTTCCCGCTGCACTCTTCCCTACTCCAGCTTTCCCAAGCAGCACCATCCTCAGGTGGAGGTCCTTTGCATCTGTTGAAGAAGATAAATAGATATCGTTAGTTGGCCTTCCTGAGGCAGCTCATCACAGTCGGACAGTGTGGACTTTGGCAGATTAGTGTCTCTGTGGCTGTTTCTGGTGCATCATTATACATGATTCTGAGAAATGATATTAAGTATGTTTTAATTGTTAAACACAGAATAGTAGTAATCATGATTTATATGTGATTTTGCTGATAGTCACTGATCAGAATATTATCGGGTGTAAGTTTAACCAATATAAAAAATAAGAAAATATCCATCGGCCATCTTTTTGTGCTAGTCTCACGCCGGGTCACGGGAGCAGCAGCATTAGCAGAGAAGCCTAGACCTTCCTCACCCCAGCCACCTCCTGCAGCTTGTCCAGTGGGACACCAAGGCATTCCCAGGCCAGCCGAGGTCTCCCCCAGGACCTCTTCCCTGTGGGACATGCCCCACACACCCTTCCCAGAAGGCATCATAATCAGATGTCCAACATACCTCAACTGGCTCATATCCCTGTTCTTGTTCTTTTGGTCACTACCCAAAACTCGAGACCATAGGTGATGGTAGGGACCCAGATCCACCGGTAAATCAAGAGCTTTGCTTTTGTGCTCAAGACACAGAAATTCTTAAACTCCTCTACTTGGAGTGAGGCATCCATGACCTGGAGTGGGCACTCTGTGGGCACCCGGCTGAGGACCATGGCCTCAGATTTGGAGGTGCTGATTCTCATTCCCACTGATTCACACTTGGCTGCAAACTGTTCCAGTGTGATCTGGAGGACATCACCTGACAAAGCCAACAGAACCACATTTTCTGCAAAAAGCACGGATGAGATTCTGAGACCACCCAAGTGGAAGCCTTCTGCCACTTGGCTACTCTTCGAAATTCTGTCCATAAAAATTATGAAGAGAACTGGTGACAAAGAGCAGCCCTGGCAGAGTCCAACAACCACCAGTAACAAATCCGACTTTTTGCCAGCTATGCGGACCAAGCTCTTGCAATGGTTGTATAAGGATCGAGTGGCTCATAGCAATGAGCCAGACAGCCCATATTCCTGAAGCACCTCCCACAGGACACTCTGAGGGGTACAGCTGAACGCCTTCTCCAAGTCCACAAAACACATGTAGACTTGTTGGACAAACAAACCTGAGGTTTGACTAACAGACGGACTCTCCTTTACAGCACCTGGGCATAGACTTTCCTGGGGAAGTTGAGGAGTGTGATCCCCCTATGGTTTCCCCCTTCTTAAAGATGGGAACCACCACCCCCACAACATCCAGAGGGTTCAGGAACTGAGGGCAAACCTCATCCAGCCCAGGGGCCCTACCACCAAGGAGTCATTTAACTGCTTCAGTGACCTTACCCCACCAATGATTGGTGAGCCGTCCCCCTCGTCCCCAGATTCTGCTTCCTCTATTGGACACACCAGTGGGATTAAGGCGGTCCTCGAAGTATTCCTTTCACCACAAGGCAATTTCCTCAGTCAAAGTCAACAGCGTCAACAGCAACCTGCACTACATGGTGCCATGTGCACTTATGGACGCCCTTGCGTTCGAACATGGTCTTTGTTATGGACAAACTGTGGTTTGCACAGAAGTCCAGTAACAGAGCACCGCTGGGGTTCTGGATCCAGGCCTCACTGTCATTGCCCACATGAGTGTTGAAGGCTCCTAGTAGGACACCTGGTCTCCCATAAAGACTACAAACCAGAATAAATCACTTTGATGTTTGAATGCATTCAGTGTTGGGAAATAAAAGCTTCCCTCAAAAGTAAAAACTAACAAGCCTGTTTTGAAAATGTAAAAGGAGTAAAAGCACAATATGAGACAGATATCTGAAAATTCAACAGAAAATAAAGAAGAATTATATTTATTTATTTTATGTCCAAAACAAATGCATCACTCTGTTCGTTGGTGTGATAGGAAGGATTACATCTTTGTTTGATTTTTGCTTCAGGGATCTACATTTGGCACAGTTGCCTAATTTGTTTTGTAAATGACAGTAAATGAGATTTCAGCCCATTGTCTGATTGGTGCCGTATTAATAATGTCATGGTCCTGGGTCGGTGACCCAGCGCTTTGAGTTTATTATTATCATTTTCTACTTTATTCTGATTTCGTATTAGTTCTTTGGGTTTGGTTGTCGTGTTTATTATCCCTACCTGTGTCTTCCCTCTGTGCTCCGTTCGGGTCCCTGGGTATTGTGTTGTAAAATAGTCTGTGTGTTTCCTGTTTTACTTTGTAGGTCTGTGTCTCGTTATGTCCATGAGTCCCAGCTGTGTGCCCACCTGTTCCTCGTGTCCTCATGTGCCTGCCAGTGTATTTTAGTCCCTGTCAGTTAGTTCTTGTTGTCGCGTCGTTAACGTCGGTTCCCCTCTCGTGCTGTGTGTTCTCTCGTGTATTATATTCTTGGATCTCCCAGTTTAGTTTGTTATTGTTTTGTATTCCTTCCAAACCTGCATTAAAGCGGAGTTTTTGAGTTCACGTTTTTCCTCTGAGTCCTGCGTTTTGGGTCCAATTCCTGCCTGCCACACTGCACATCATGACAAAAAAGATGATTTAAACTGTTTAAATGTCCAGTCACCACATCTACATTTTCTGCATACTGATTAGTTTGTTCTTTTCTTCCACGTTGTGCGATTTTCAGTCTTTTTTTCCTATGTACATCACAGATTCTGAGTAAAAATCCAAATCTTAGATTTTACAATCATGGTAAAATGACAGTACACAGTTTCACTTTTAGAGTTTTACATATCGAGAGATAATTTCACGTTTAGGTTCTCCCAGTTTAGTTCTAGTTAGTTTTGCCTCGGTTGTCATCTGCCTTTTGTTTTTTTTTACCAGCCTCTGATAAACAGCTCGCTGTTCGTTAAGTCATAGCTTCGCCTCCTTTTGGGTCCGCACCTCGGACTCCACACAGTCTGCAGCATCTGTCTCTGACAGCAGTGATGGATCAGTGTGACGTCATCAGTCTGTCTCATCTCTGCAGAGCAGTTTTAGTTCACTCTCCGTCACAGAGATGCTTCAGCTCATTGAGGTTTGCAGCATTCATTCATGCAAAGCGCTCTAAGCTCTGCAGCAGCTCGGTTTGTTTTACAGCTGTTCTGTTGGAGATTTGCTGCTGTGCTTGGATCTTTGTCCTGTTGATGACACAGTTTGGTCCAAGCTTTAGCTGTAGGACAGACATCCACTCAAAGCCCAAATCATCGTCCTTCCACTGCCGTGCCCACAGTTCGTATGAGGTGTTTGGTTTCCTCCAAACGTGCTGCTGCTCATGATGGAGAAAACCCAAGATCCATGTTGGTCTTGCAACCTTTCCAAACCAGCCGCACTTGTTCAGTCTGTTTGTCATTGTGCTGTTGTGCAGCTCTTGGGTGTTCCTGTAAGCTTTGAACACGCTGACCTCTGGTTGAGTTTGCTGGATGTCCACGTTCAACATCAGAAAAATCCTAAACCATTCCATCGTTGTACCAACAAGGAAGAGAACGCTAACCACAAACTGGCTGAGCAGGTTTACTGTATGCGCATCAAAATAAATCTCCTAAATCAGTTTGTCATAAAGTCACCGCTGCAGACACCAACCACGGTCTTTCATGGTTTGGTTCCTGCAAACCACGTAAAATAAATCTGTTTCCAGCACTGCATGGAGCACATATTTCAGGATTTTGAGCTTCAAACAAATGTTTCACAATAAAAACAACAGCAGGACAAGAGACATAGACACAGGACACAGAAATAACCAATCACAGTTCAGTTTAGCACGTAGGTCTTTTAACCCTTTTATCATTTATTAACGTTTGTCTAATCAGTAAATCAGGATAAAAGTTGTAAATGTACTTACGAGCTAGTGTGCCGGCCATGTTTGTTAAAAAGCTTTGCACCGACACCTTCCTGCTGCTGCTCTGTGCTGTACCGACGGGATTGGTCCTTCCTTTAATACAACTGTATCTAATGCAACAACAACACTTAGTTAAAGATGCTGCAGGGCAGATTCCAAAGAGAAACCCGCTGTCATTGGCCAGCCACACAGTGATGTCACAGCCTAAACAACCTGCAGTCCCAGAATGAGGCTGAGCCTGAAATTTCTCTTTTAGAGGAAATCTTACCCTGGTTTAGTCTGGGTATCAGACAGACAGCAGGTCACTGGCCAATGACAGCGGTTTCTCCCTGGAATCTGCCCTGCAGCATCTAAGTGTTGTTGTGACAGCAGGAGTGTTGTTGTTGCACGCTGTGGAATTAAAACCAGGAACTCATTTTTGGTTGACAGCCAGGGTTAAATATCCCCTCACACTGACACATTGGGACTGCAGGTTATTTACACTGTGGCTGTGTGGTTGGTAAACCAATGAAAGCTCTCTTCTCTCTGCAGTCTGCCCTGCAGCAACTTTAACAAGTGGCTGAGCGTTAAAGTGACGGCGTCCTCGCGGTACAGCACAGAGCAGCAGCAGGAAGGTGTCGGTGCAAAGCTTTGTAATCCTGAGCAGCACAAACATGGCCGGCACCAAAGCTCGTAAGTACATTTAAAACTTTTATTCTGATTTACTGTTTAGACAAAAAAACAAAAAAACCAAGAGCTACATGTTAAACTGAACTGTGATTGGTTATTTCTGTGTCCTGTGTGACGGCACGGACACGCCGTCGGGGTTAAAAGCTGACAGCTCACTGACTCTGATGCTGCAGGTTTCATCAATCTGACCAAAATTCACTGAACCAGCAGCAAAAGAGGATGAGGATAAACATCGTCATGAATTCACTCTGACTTTGGCTGTTTTGCTTCCACCACGATAAAATCACACTTCCTGCACAGCTCTCTCTGTACTCACAGACCAGTTTACCATCAAATCTCTGTTTTCTGCATTATTCACTGCTTATTATGCACCAGTCTGCTGCTGTGTTCGGCGCTGTCGTCCTCCCACAGGGAAGACTCGTTTAAGCTGTTCAGCACTGAGGAAACGTAAACTTTTACAAACTCTCAGCTGTGTCTGTACCTCTGCCTCAGCAGCATCAGGTCATGTTCACATGTTCATTCATGGTTTTCTTCAGTTTTTGTTCTACTGCAGAATATTTTAAGGTTATCTGCTATAAAAAGCCAGGCCAGGAACATCTGCTTCATGTTTGTCTGTTTTATCCTCAGTTACTTTGACACAAAGGCTTCTACTGTGACGCTCACACCTCTGATGAAGTCTCACAGTGTCAGCTTCGGTTTTAATACATGGATATAAAATATGGATAAGTACTGATAAATGAATAAATAAGATATTTCTGACTGTCTGAGTCTGAATTCAATCAAATTGAACACAGAAGTCGACGTCGATACCCAGCCCTACCACGCAGAGCTGGAAACAGATTTATTTTACACAGTTTGCAGGAAAACAAAGGCTTTGATTGTTTCTGCTGAGCAAACCTGTGGTTGGTGTCAGACCTGACAATATGAAGTTACAGGTGTTTATATTGAAAGGTCACAACCCAACAATGAGCAGCTGTTCTGACATGAAGAAACCACACACAGACGGTAAAGTACAAGCTCTACTGTTTTTACTGTGGAATACAAACTGATTGATGCTCACTGCTGTCCACAGCCTTTACCTGATGAGTGAAACTGAGCTCAGGTGAAATCTTTTGATCCTGTTCAGCCAGTTTGACTGTAGGTTCCTGTAAGCTTGGAGCAAGCTTCCTGCATTCCCGGGAGTTTTACAGGGAAGCAGAAAATATTCCAGATACCTCAGAAGCCACAGCTCTGCATTGATGTCGTTCTTCAGCTGAATACGTTTGTGGTTCTGTTTTGGTTCTCAGTGAGGAAGAGCGTTTAGAGGAGCCATTTCAGATGATTTCCTTTTTAACCGAAACACACTGTGGGTTTTTCCCACCTTGGTACTTGTATGCCCCGCCCACAGTAGTCTTACCTGTGTCTTCTTCCACAAGTTGTCCCCACATGTCCAGTCAGTTCATCGCTCCCACACTTCTCTTTGTTTCCTCAAAGATCGTGTCGATTGTTTAGTCTAACTGTGCAGCGTTTATACTGTTTCACTGACCCAACGCATCTCTTTCTAGCAGCAGACCACAAAGTGAAAAATGTATTAAAATATCTCTTTTATTTACAAAAAAAGGTCATGTTTCTATTTAATGGTATGTCCTGTATCGTGCCACTGGTAGATCCACCCCTACAGTCCAGATCACTGTCGCTGTCTTTGCAACTATTCGCCCACACTTATCCAGTCCGTATGACATCATGATATCCTCGCTGTAGATCCTGCTGAGGTGGATCACTGAGTCAGTGTCTTGTATCTCTTCCTGAAATGCACAGACGGTGTCCAACGGTCACTACATCCCTAAATCTGCATACTGTCAATTCAATTCAGTGTATTTGTATATAGCCAAATCACAACAACAGTCGGCTTTATATTGTAAGAGCACATCAACAGCTGGATCCACTGGAAGAATAGTGTCATGGATCTGGGTCATGTGACCCAGCCTTTTAGTTTATGGTGTTTTTTGGCATGTAGTAAAATTTGGGTTTTCTATTTTTTGAGTATCGTGTTCTCTTTATTGTTTAGTTATATTTCCATTTTCCTGTTGTCCTGTCGAGATGTCACGTCTCCCCTTCCTGTGTGTTGTTCCACGGCTTCCCTGCCGGTCATGTCCTCTCTCTCATGCTCCCTCGCTCCCTCTCTCATCTGTGTTTCCTCCTGTGTCAGTCTACGTCTGAGTTTTTCCTGTTGTATTTTGACAGTCTTGTGTCTCCATGTTCAGTGTGTTTAGTTTTGCTTCCCCCATGGCGTCACGTTCGTTTGTATCAGCTGTGTTCACCAGGTGTTTCCACTTTCCTCATTGCCCTTGTGTGTATTTAGGTCACCAGTCTTCCTTTCGCCATTATCGTCATTGTTTACGTCGCCCCTGATGCCAACGCGGCGCAGGCGTATGACGTCATCAGCTCTGCAACAGCGGACCTACTAAATCGTAGCCCCGCTGCGTTTGTGGCTATAACGGGCGATTTTAACCACACGAACCTCTCCACTGTTCTACCCACATTCAAGCAGTATGTGGACTGCAAAACAAGAGACAATAAAACACTGGACCTGTTTTATGCCAATGCTACTGAGGCATACACCTCCAGCCCTCTCCCTCCTCTGGGCAGGGCTGATCACAACCTGGTCTACCTCCAGCCCCTTTACAGACCTGCCGTTCAGAGACAACCTGCAACCACAAAAACGGTTACAACATGGACAAGGGAGTCGGAAGAGACTCTGCAGGGATGCTTTGAGTCAACTGACTGGGATGTTCTTTGTGATTCCTCTCTCATCTGTGTTTCCTCCTGTGTCAGTCTACGTCTGAGTTTTTCCTGTTGTATTTTGACAGTCTTGTGTCTCCATGTTCAGTGTGTTTAGTTTTGCTTCCCCCATGGCGTCACGTTCGTTTGTATCAGCTGTGTTCACCAGGTGTTTCCACTTTCCTCATTGTGTATTTAGGTCACCAGTCTTCCTTTCTCCTTTATCCTACCCGTGTCTGGTCACCTCATTATGTTCATGGTCTGTAGTTTTTCTCACGTTCTTTGATACTTAGTTTTTCCCAAGTTTAGGTTTAAGTTTATTTCATCTTCGTGTTATTTTGCCTTTGTTTCTCATGTTTTTCCAGCCTCCAATAAACAGCTTGTATTTGATTGAACCTGCTTCCTGCCTCGAGCGTCTGTCTTTGGGTCCTCTTAGATAACCACAAGGTTTCCCTCTGCATGTAACGAACAGTGAGGGGAGACGGAGCTTATGCTGAACAGCGATTGTGGAAAGTTTCTATACTTAAAATAAGGAAATAACGAGATGTGTGATTAAGATTTTAACATCCTGAACAGTGTAAAATCTTTTCAGCCAATTAACCTACAATAAAGCAGAGAACCCCCAAAATTCAGGTGACCCCCTATGAGCAATCACTTGGCAACAGTGGGAAGGAAAAACTCCCTTTTAACAGGAAGAAACCTCCAGCAGGGGGGGGCGGGGCCATCCTGAGTGAGGGGAGGGAGCGGGACACTGACACGCAGCTGGAGAGCGCCTGTGTGATGACCTGTGTGATGACCTGTGTGATGACCTGTGTGATGACCTGTGTGATGACCTCTATGATGACCTGTGTGATGACCTGTGTGATGACCTGTGGATGACCTGTGTGATGACCTGTGGATGACCTGTGCGATGACATGTGTGATGACCTCTATGATGACCTGTGTGATGACCTGTGTGATGACATGTGTGATGACCTGTGTGATGACCTGTGTGATGACATGTGTGATGACCTGTGTGATGACATGTGTGATGACCTGTGTGATGACCTGTGTGATGACCTGTGTGATGACATGTGTGATGACCTGTGCGATGACCTGTGTGATGACCTGTGCGATGACCTGTGTGATGACATGAGTGATGACCTGTGTGATGACCTGTGTGATGACATGTGTGATGACATGTGTGATGACCTGTGTGATGACCTGTGTGATGACATGAGTGATGACATGTGTGATGACCTGTGTGATGACCTGTGTGATGACATGTGTGATGACATGTGTGATGACATGAGTGATGACATGTGTGATGACATGTGTGATGACATGTGTGATGACCTGTGTGATGACCTGTGTGATGACCTGTGTGATGACATGAGTGATGACATGTGTGATGACATGTGTGATGACATGTGTGATGACCTGTGTGATGACCTGTGTGATGACCTGTGTGATGACCTGTGTGATGACATGTGTGATGACCTGTGTGATGACATGTGTGATGACCTGTGTGATGACATGAGTGATGACCTGTGTGATGACCTGTGTGATGACATATGTGATGACATGTGCGATGACCTGTGCGATGACCTGTGCGATGACCTGTGTGATGACCTGTGTGATGACATATGTGATGACATGTGCGATGACCTGTGCGATGACATGTGTGATGACCTGTGTGATGACCTGTGTGATGACATATGTGATGACATGTGCGATGACCTGTGCGATGACCTGTGCGATGACCTGTGTGATGACATGTGTGATGACCTGTGTGATGACATGTGTGATGACATGTGCGATGACCTGTGTGATGACCTGTGTGATGACCTGTGTGATGACATGAGTGATGACATGTGTGATGACCTGTGTGATGACCTGTGTGATGACATGTGCGATGACATGTGTGATGACCTGTGTGATGACATGTGCGATGACCTGTGTGATGACCTGTGTGATGACATGTGTGATGACCTGTGTGATGACATGTGTGATGACCTGTGCGATGACCTGTGTGATGACATGTGCGATGACATGAGCGATGACATGAGTGATGACCTGTGCGATGACCTGTGTGATGACCTGTGTGATGACCTGTGTGATGACATGTGTGATGACCTGTGTGATGACATGTGTGATGACCTGTGTGATGACCTGTGTGATGACCTGTGTGATGACATGAGTGATGACCTGTGTGATGACCTGTGTGATGACCTGTGTGATGACCTGTGTGATGACATGAGTGATGACCTGTGTGATGACATGTGCGATGACCTGTGCGATGACCTGTGTGATGACCTGTGCGATGACCTGTGTGATGACATGAGTGATGACCTGTGTGATGACCTGTGTGATGACATGTGTGATGACATGTGTGATGACATGAGTGATGACCTGTGTGATGACCTGTGTGATGACATGTGTGATGACCTGTGTGATGACCTGTGTGATGACCTGTGTGATGACCTGTGTGATGACATGGGAGTCCCACTAACGCTGTCTGTTTATGTTCTCCAGCAGAAGCATTGACAGATGAGTTCCCACACCTGAGGATTGTGCTTGTTGGGAAAACTGGAGTTGGGAAGAGTGCATCAGGAAACACCATCTTAGGAAGAAAAGCCTTTGAGTCTATAACTTCTTTTTCTTCATCAGTAGTTGGGTGTCGCAAAGTAACAGGGCAGGTGGATGGTCACATCCTGGATGTAGTTGACACTCCGGGTCTGTTTGACACCCTACTGACTCAGGAGCAGGTGAAGACGGAGATCGTTAAATGCGTCTCCTTTGTTGCTCCCGGTCCTCACGTGTTCCTGGTTGTGATCCAGATCGGCAGGTTTACAAAAGCAGAAGAAGAAACGATGAAAATCCTTCAGAAGATATTTGGAGTGGATGCAGCCTGTTACACCATAGTCTTGTTCACGTATGGAGACAATCTGCCAAACGGAGTCGACATCGACAAATCAATCAGTGGAAATCGGCCTCTGCATCGCTTCATCAATCAGTGCGGAGGAAGATATCATGTTTTTAACAACAAGAGTGAGGTTCGCTCTCAGGTCAAAGAGCTGCTGGAGAAGATCAACACCATGGTTCAGAGAAATGGAGCAACATACTACACCAATGACATGCTGCAGGAAGCTGAGAGAGCCATCAGAGAAGAGATGGTACGACTTCGGAGAGAAAATCCAGACATGGGAGAAGAAGAAGCAAGAAGACGGGCGGAGAGGAAGAACAAGATCCTGAAGGCTGCTGGGATAGGAGCGGGCCTCGGGAGCATTTTAGGTCCACTGGGAGCAGCACTGGGAGCAGCAGTGGGAGCAGGAATCGTAGCAGCAAAGGAGAAAAAATGTGTCACACAATAAAATAAAGAACGTTTGATCACATTTTGATAATTATTGGTCATGTTATTAATGGCACACACAAGAACTGTTAGTCCACGGTAATTTATCATATTGTGTAATACGTCATCTAAGAGCTGTATAACATGAGCCAGTATACACACGGATCTCCTGAACATCTTTGGTTCCTGGGTAACGAGCTTTTTCCTCCATTGCTTAAATAAAACATTTTCCTGAATTTTCTACATTTAACACAAACTGTTGATCCATCTGACTCATGCTGGTCCAGGTCTCAGGGACAGAGTCTGGTCTGTACAGAGACTGCCACACCTCTCTATCCCAGCTACATCCTCCTGATGGTCTGGAGCAAAAGCTGCAGCATCCCCAAGCTAGCTGAGATGGACTTCCATGACCTCCTCCCAGTCGGACATGCCCAGACCTTAGAGAGCAGGTTGGAGGAGCAGCAGCTTTGCTCAGGACGAGCTCGGAGGTTCTCACTATCAGGGAGAGCTGATATAATATAATAAATACTTACACTTAAATGATGCAAATATCAATAAATGTTGGTATATAATGTGTTCATGTGTTTATAAGTATTGTTATCATCTTTATTACTGTGATTACTTCATAAACACACTCTGTGCAGTAAACCTGTGAGACAGTGTTTTCCTCCTTCCAAGCATTTTTCAGACCGTCAAACAAACTATCAGCACTGTTTCCTCCATGTGTGGATAACTGTGGTTCTCTGGAGTGCCACAGCCTGAGGAACATTCCTGTAGCCCTGACCAGACCTGTGCTTCAGCAGGTGTGGCAGTAATCGGGCGTGGGTGTGGCAGAGAAACTGAACTCTTCAAAAAATGTCATATTTTTCAGTGTAGATTCTCAGTCTTCCCTGAAAACTTGAAAGAAGAATCACAGTTAATTCCTGATTTAACACGAGGAGCACATTCTCACACAGGGCCAGGTACGTTTGGATTACCTTTCCCTTTAATAAACGAAAAGATCGTTTAAAAACTGCTGGTTGTTTGTTTGTTTTTGTTGGACATGCTAAAATAATGTAACAACAAGTCAAAGGAGTTTGGGAAGAAAAGCGTCTGGACTTCTTTAAGTTGCTTGAAGACGTTTCACCTCTCATCTGAGAAGCTTCTTCAGTTCTAAGGTCAAATGGGGGAGAGTCCCAGATTTAAACCCGTCAGAGTGTCCCCCCCGTCCCCCCCCCCCCCCGTCCCCATATTGATCCTCTACCTAATCACATGAGCCAAGGTGTGAAAGTGGGCGTGGGTCACAATCAGCCAGGGTTTCAGGTGAGCTCACTGTGAAACCTGGCCCCACCCTATCATGTGATTTCCTGAGGTCAGATGGCCCAGGATGTGAGTGGGCGTTAAGGCGTCTGGGAAGGATCTCAGAACTGGATTATAGACGGCAGACAGCTGGTGTCATAAGCCCCGCCCTCTGTTCAAAGATGGCCGGTCACAGTGGACATAAATGGCTTCTTTTAAATAAATGGCTCTTCTTTCAAACCATCTGTCCTCTCTGTCCAACATGTGAACACTGGCATCCTCGAAAGAGTGACCTTTGTCCTCTAGATGCAGACGGACCGCTGAGTCTTGTCCTGTGGAGGTGGCTCTTCTATGTTGTGCCATGTGTTTGTGAAGTGGCTGTTTGGTCTCTCCAATGTAGAGGTCTGGGCATTCCTCGCTGCACTGTACAGCATACACCACGTTGTTAAGTTTGTGTTTTGGAGTTTTGTGGGAGTCAAAGAGGAGGTACGGGTCCGTGTGTGTGGGCTTCAGGTAAACTTCAATGTGGAGGTTTCCATTCCCTTCACAGTCCAGGAATGGCAAACCAGGGAAGACAGAAAGGATAAGTTTGCCATTTAGGCTGAGAGGTGAAACTTCTTCAAGAAACTTAAAGAAGTCCAGACGCTTTTCTTTCCGAGCGCCTTAGACTACGATGACCTGGATGACTGAAAACCTTCACAGACAACACAACAACAACAAAGAACAGAAAAAACACAATCAAAACACACACGAGGAGAACAGAGATCAGATCCCTAAAAATAACTGAACATGTTCAGAAACGCGACACAGAAGAAGGCAAACACACCAGCTCACCGTGTTCACTGATCCAGACAGTTTTAACTGGATTCTGTGTGGTTGACTTTTCCTATTCAAACTTCTATTTTGCAGCGAGACATGTTTCAGCAGAGCACGGCTGACCGAGCTGCTGTGATGATTTATACTGACACGTGTTGCCTTTATTTCACTCTTTGGACCTTTGCTACATCATTCTGGGATAACGCAGGCTGCTGTAGCAGTAATACGATGGCACTTGTCCAATATGGCGGCCAACCAAACCGGTTTGACAACCTGCTTGACCGGTTTCGTGCGTGTGCGCATGCGTGTTCAGGTGTGCTACCGGTTATGCGAGTTCATGTGTGTTCTTAAAAGCAACTCTTTGTTTTGCGGGCGGAGTGGAAGCTGTTTTGCTTCGCAGTGCACCTTAACAAAGCGGGAATGCTTTTTATTTACTTCTAGTCAAAAGTGTTACTAATTGTGTTTTAATCACACAAATTTTATGATTCTGACAATGTCTCAGCAGACAGCGATGCAAACATTTTATTTTAAAAACGGCTCAAATGGGAATTTCTTCTGTACGGTTTCAGAGGCTACTAGTTTTAACGCACAAATAACATTCAGCCCCTTTAGAAATAAATGCTGCAGTGATACTTCTAAAACCAGTCGCCCAGACTCCCTCCGTCTTTTCAACAGCTGGTTAATTGTTTGAATTTGTTTAGGAACAAAAAAGCCCACCGTGGGTATCATTTAATTGTTGGGATTCCTTAGGAAAAGGTAAAAGCCGACAGGTGTACCAGTCGAGCGGGGACCCGACCTATTGTTTAAAGTGGCCGGTATCGGCTCTTTTTGTAATTCCTCGACAAGGTAAAAGCCCCGCAGGTGTACCAGTCAAGCAGGGTCTCGCCTATTTTCTGAAGTAGCCAGCAACAGCGGACCCTTAGGCCTATCTTGGCCAGTTACACCGGAGCTCAGCAACTGCGTGCCCCACCCTCATTGTTTTAAACTTGCACAGCAAGGTGATGCCCTGCAGGTGTATCGCCCCCAGACTTATCGGCCCCCCATCTATTGTTTTTGGAAGCCCCCCGGTCCTATATGAAGAGTTCCTTAAAGCGTGAGACCCTCGCCATTTAGTGTCAGGACCAGCGCTGGTGCAGACCATTTTCTACCCACACAGAGCGTTTCTGACAGGCTGGCGTTGCTTATGCATAAGAGAGAAGCAACAATACAACGCGGTTCACTGCTCCAAGACATCGCGGGTCCTTTCACACGGGAAGCAAGTGTGTTATAGCCGGCGCTTCATGAATGTCTGTCTGTCAGCGCAGATTATTTAAACTGTTTTTAAAACGGGACTCATTTGTTGTCCAAAAAACATTTCCTCTAAATTTGCAAAGTTACTGATTTAAAAATATATATTTTCGAATTTTAGCTGGATGTCAAACATATGATAGACTCTTGAGCATATTTATATATTATTATATATAATATAATATGTATATATGTATATATATATATATATATATATATATATATATATATATATATATATATATATATATATATATATATATATATTATGTATAATATATATATATTATTATACATATTTATATAGCAAAATTCACAGTGGTATAACCATAAAAGATGTCCAACTGTGCACCAGTGCACTCTAATGCAAGCCTTTAAACTGTATGCTGATAAGTGCATGAAGCATACCTTTACCTCTATAGCTGAAAAGAGTCTGTATCCATAATTTTTGGATCTATTGATTTGTTTTTAATGTGGCACTTTTTTTTTTCACGAACTGCAGATGATGAAATCCTCTTTATTTGAGAAAGTGTGCCTAAGCTATTGCTGCTCATACTTACTGAGTTCCCGAGCTACGTCTTTACTGTGTCAGTAAACTTTTTAAACAAGAAAGGTATTGTAGCTTTAAAGACACATCCTAATTGAAGCAAAGGCAAAGAATTGGAATGAATTTTATGTTCATATTAAATCCATCAAAGAGTGAAAAGCCAAAATTGCTGCTGCAATCCTTTGTATTAATGATCTCTGTGTGTGTGTGTGTGTGTGTGTGTGTGTGTGTGTGTGTGTGTGTGTGTGTGTGTGTTTGTGTGTGCAATGCTGCGTGTGCTACTATGTGTGTGTGTGAGTGCGTGCGTGCTCGTCGAAGGACGGTCAAGGCAGGAGCTTTTTTTGAATGCATTTCCAATCAATCAGCTTTTTTTTTTTTTTTTTTTTTTACAAGAAGTGTGGCTCATACACTGCAATAAATCTGCTAATGAGAGAACATGTTTTTCATCATAAAGACTGTGATATGAAGCATTGTTAAAGTGTCACTTCAGTAATGCTGCTGAGAGAAACAAGTGTTGACTCATATTTTCTTTTTTTAAATACATGACTTAAAACACTAAACTCTAATTTCAAAGGTTTATTTTAAGTTTAAAGTTTAAAGAATATAACAGCTGGTATAAAAATAAAATGCTTGCATTGCTGCATGCTGTGACATCAGAATCACAAAATGAATGTGATTTAAACACAATTAGTTTGAAAGAGCGATACTGGCTGCTTTGGGGGGTGAAAGGTGACACCGTGTGCAACGTGTTTTAGAAGTAGCACAATAGCGTTTATTTTCTAAAGGGCTGAATGTTATTTGCGACCATCTGTTGTGTTAAAAACTACTCTGAAACCATGAACCCTTATGGAAGAAATTCCCATTTCTTTTTTTAAACTGATCGCATCAACCCATGAAAGAAACCCCAGTAGATGCGTAAAAACTAGTTAGATTAAAAACATGTGTTTGATTAAATGAAACGCTTGTGAACAGTCATGAAGGCTGAAATTTCCCATACAGAAGAAATTCCCATTTGAGCCGTTTTTAAAATAAAATGTTTGCATCGCTGTCTGCTGAGACATTGTCAGAATCATAAAATTAGTGTGATTAAAACACAATTAGTAACACTTTTGACTAGAAGTAAATAAAAAGCATTCCCGCTTTGTTAAGGTGCACTGCGAAGCAAAACAGCTTCCACTCCGCCCGCAAAACAAAGAGTTGCTTTTAAGAACACACATGAACTCGCATAACCGGTAGCACACCTGAACACGCATGCGCACACGCACGAAACCGGTCAAGCAGGTTGTCAAACCGGTTTGGTTGGCCGCCATATTGGACAAGTGCCATCATATTACTGCTACAGCAGCCTGCGTTATCCCAGAATGATGTAGCAAAGGTCCAAAGAGTGAAATAAAGGCAACACGTGTCAGTATAAATCATCACAGCAGCTCGGTCAGCCGTGCTCTGCTGAAACATGTCTCGCTGCAAAATAGAAGTTTGAATAGGAAAAGTCAACCACACAGAATCCAGTTAAAACTGTCTGGATCAGTAAACACGGTGAGCTGGTGTGTTTGCCTTCTTCTGTGTCGCGTTTCTGAACATGTTCAGTTATTTTTAGGGATCTGATCTCTGTTCTCCTCGTGTGTGTTTTGATTGTGTTTTTTCTGTTCTTTGTTGTTGTTGTGTTGTCTGTGAAGGTTTTCAGTCATCCAGGTCATCGTAGTCTAAGGCGCTCGGAAAGAAAAGCGTCTGGACTTCTTTAAGTTTCTTGAAGAAGTTTCACCTCTCAGCCTAAATGGCAAACTTATCCTTTCTGTCTTCCCTGGTTTGCCATTCCTGGACTGTGAAGGGAATGGAAACCTCCACATTGAAGTTTACCTGAAGCCCACACACACGGACCCGTACCTCCTCTTTGACTCCCACAAAACTCCAAAACACAAACTTAACAACGTGGTGTATGCTGTACAGTGCAGCGAGGAATGCCCAGACCTCTACATTGGAGAGACCAAACAGCCACTTCACAAACACATGGCACAACATAGAAGAGCCACCTCCACAGGACAAGACTCAGCGGTCCGTCTGCATCTAGAGGACAAAGGTCACTCTTTCGAGGATGCCAGTGTTCACATGTTGGACAGAGAGGACAGATGGTTTGAAAGAAGAGCCATTTATTTAAAAGAAGCCATTTATGTCCACTGTGACCGGCCATCTTTGAACAGAGGGCGGGGCTTATGACACCAGCTGTCTGCCGTCTATAATCCAGTTCTGAGATCCTTCCCAGACGCCTTAACGCCCACTCACATCCTGGGCCATCTGACCTCAGGAAATCACATGATAGGGTGGGGCCAGGTTTCACAGTGAGCTCACCTGAAACCCTGGCTGATTGTGACCCACGCCCACTTTCACACCTTGGCTCATGTGATTAGGTAGAGGATCAATATGGGGACGGGGGGGGGGGACGGGGGGGACACTCTGACGGGTTTAAATCTGGGACTCTCCCCCATTTGACCTTAGAACTGAAGAAGCTTCTCAGATGAGAGGTGAAACGTCTTCAAGCAACTTAAAGAAGTCCAGACGCTTTTCTTCCCAAACTCCTTTGACTTGTTGTTACATTATTTTAGCATGTCCAACAAAAACAAACAAACAACCAGCAGTTTTTAAACGATCTTTTCGTTTATTAAAGGGAAAGGTAATCCAAACGTACCTGGCCCTGTGTGAGAATGTGCTCCTCGTGTTAAATCAGGAATTAACTGTGATTCTTCTTTCAAGTTTTCAGGGAAGACTGAGAATCTACACTGAAAAATATGACATTTTTTGAAGAGTTCAGTTTCTCTGCCACACCCACGCCCGATTACTGCCACACCTGCTGAAGCACAGGTCTGGTCAGGGCTACAGGAATGTTCCTCAGGCTGTGGCACTCCAGAGAACCACAGTTATCCACACATGGAGGAAACAGTGCTGATAGTTTGTTTGACGGTCTGAAAAATGCTTGGAAGGAGGAAAACACTGTCTCACAGGTTTACTGCACAGAGTGTGTTTATGAAGTAATCACAGTAATAAAGATGATAACAATACTTATAAACACATGAACACATTATATACCAACATTTATTGATATTTGCATCATTTAAGTGTAAGTATTTATTATATTATATCAGCTCTCCCTGATAGTGAGAACCTCCGAGCTCGTCCTGAGCAAAGCTGCTGCTCCTCCAACCTGCTCTCTAAGGTCTGGGCATGTCCGACTGGGAGGAGGTCATGGAAGTCCATCTCAGCTAGCTTGGGGATGCTGCAGCTTTTGCTCCAGACCATCAGGAGGATGTAGCTGGGATAGAGAGGTGTGGCAGTCTCTGTACAGACCAGACTCTGTCCCTGAGACCTGGACCAGCATGAGTCAGATGGATCAACAGTTTGTGTTAAATGTAGAAAATTCAGGAAAATGTTTTATTTAAGCAATGGAGGAAAAAGCTCGTTACCCAGGAACCAAAGATGTTCAGGAGATCCGTGTGTATACTGGCTCATGTTATACAGCTCTTAGATGACGTATTACACAATATGATAAATTACCGTGGACTAACAGTTCTTGTGTGTGCCATTAATAACATGACCAATAATTATCAAAATGTGATCAAACGTTCTTTATTTTATTGTGTGACACATTTTTTCTCCTTTGCTGCTACGATTCCTGCTCCCACTGCTGCTCCCAGTGCTGCTCCCAGTGGACCTAAAATGCTCCCGAGGCCCGCTCCTATCCCAGCAGCCTTCAGGATCTTGTTCTTCCTCTCCGCCCGTCTTCTTGCTTCTTCTTCTCCCATGTCTGGATTTTCTCTCCGAAGTCGTACCATCTCTTCTCTGATGGCTCTCTCAGCTTCCTGCAGCATGTCATTGGTGTAGTATGTTGCTCCATTTCTCTGAACCATGGTGTTGATCTTCTCCAGCAGCTCTTTGACCTGAGAACGAACCTCACTCTTGTTGTTAAAAACATGATATCTTCCTCCGCACTGATTGATGAAGCGATGCAGAGGCCGATTTCCACTGATTGATTTGTCGATGTCGACTCCGTTTGGCAGATTGTCTCCATACGTGAACAAGACTATGGTGTAACAGGCTGCATCCACTCCAAATATCTTCTGAAGGATTTTCATCGTTTCTTCTTCTGCTTTTGTAAACCTGCCGATCTGGATCACAACCAGGAACACGTGAGGACCGGGAGCAACAAAGGAGACGCATTTAACGATCTCCGTCTTCACCTGCTCCTGAGTCAGTAGGGTGTCAAACAGACCCGGAGTGTCAACTACATCCAGGATGTGACCATCCACCTGCCCTGTTACTTTGCGACACCCAACTACTGATGAAGAAAAAGAAGTTATAGACTCAAAGGCTTTTCTTCCTAAGATGGTGTTTCCTGATGCACTCTTCCCAACTCCAGTTTTCCCAACAAGCACAATCCTCAGGTGTGGGAACTCATCTGTCAATGCTTCTGCTGGAGAACATAAACAGACAGCGTTAGTGGGACTCCCATGTCATCACACAGGTCATCACACAGGTCATCACACAGGTCATCACACAGGTCATCACACATGTCATCACACATGTCATCACACAGGTCATCACACATGTCATCACTCATGTCATCACACAGGTCATCACACAGGTCATCACACAGGTCATCACACATGTCATCACACAGGTCATCACACAGGTCATCACACATGTCATCACTCATGTCATCACACAGGTCATCACACAGGTCATCACACAGGTCATCACACATGTCATCACTCATGTCATCGCACATGTCATCACACATGTCATCACTCATGTCATCACACATGTCATCGCACATGTCATCACACATGTCATCACTCATGTCATCACACATGTCATCACACAGGTCATCACACAGGTCATCACACAGGTCATCACACAGGTCATCACACAGGTCATCACACATGTCATCACACAGGTCATCACACAGGTCATCACACATGTCATCACACAGGTCATCACACAGGTCATCACTCATGTCATCGCACAGGTCATCGCACAGGTCATCACACAGGTCATCACACAGGTCATCACACATGCCATCACACATGTCATCACACAGGTCATCACACATGTCATCACACAGGTCATCACACATGTCATCACACAGGTCATCACACATGTCATCACACAGGTCATCACACAGGTCATCACACAGGTCATCACACAGGTCACACACCCCTCCTCCAAAACCCCCTCTCTCCATCTCAGCACTTCAAGTGAGGAACGAGCTTCGCAAGATCAAGGTGCGGAAGGCTGCAGGTCCAGATGGCGTCAGCTCCAGGCTCCTGAGGTGCTGCGCAGATGAACTGTGTGGCATCCTAGGTTATCTGTTCAACCTGAGCCTGTCACTGGGGAAAGTACCACAGCTGTGGAAGACCTCCTGTGTGGTACCGGTACCAAAGACCTCCCATCCCAAGGACCTCAGCAGCTACAGGCCGGTAGCCCTCACATCGCATCTAATGAAGACCCTCGAGAGGTTGGTTCTAAACCATCTGCGCCCCCTGGTGAGGTCTTCTTTGGATCCGCTACAGTTTGCTTACCAGCCTGGCATCGGGGTGGAGGACGCCATCATCTACCTGCTGCACTGAGCTCTGACTCACCTGGAGAAGCCTGGAAGCACTGTGAGGATCATGTTCTTTGATTTCTCCAGTGCTTTCAACACCATCCAGCCACGACTTCTGAGAGACAAGCTGGAGCTATCGGGAGTGGATCACCACATGTCCCAGTGGATACTGGACTACCTCACAGAACGTCCACAGTATGTGGGGTCACAGGGCTGTGTCTCTGACACGCTGGTCTGCAGTACGGGGGCCCCACAGGGAACTGTGTTGGCACCGTTCCTCTTCACCCTCTACACTGCAGACTTCTCCATCAACTCCCCACGCTGCCACCTACAGAAGTTCTCTGACGACTCTGCCATAGTCGGCCTCATCACAGGTGAGGACGACTCAGAGTACAGACAGTGGACTCTGGACTTTGTAGACTGGTGTCAGCAGAACCAGCTGCTGATCAACGCCGGGAAAACCAAGGAGTTGGTGGTGGACTTCCGGAGACGCAGACCCACCACACTGACACCGGTGAACATCCAGGGAGTGGACATTGAGATAGTGGACTCTTATAGGTACCTGGGTGTTCACCTGAATAATAAACTGGACTGGAGCCACAACACTGAAGCTCTTTACAGGAAGGGTCAGAGCAGACTCTACCTGCTGAGGCGGCTGAGGTCATTTGGAGTCCAGGGAGCGCTTTTAAAGACCTTCTATGACTCTGTGGTGGCATCTGTCATTTTTTACAGTGTGGTATGTTGGAGCAGCGGTTTATCGGCAGCTGAGAGGAAGAGGTTGGATAAACTCATCAGGAAGGTCACCCTGGACCCAGTGCAGGTGGTGGGAGACAGAAGGACTCTGGCCAAAATAACATCTCTGATGGACAGAGTCTCCCACCCCATGCATGTAAATGTTGCTGAACTGCAGAGCTCCTTCAGTGACAGACTGCTGCATCCTAGATGCATGAAGGAGCGTTTCCGCAGGTCCTTCCTCCCTGCAGCTGTCAGACTGTACAATCAGAACTGCTCCCAACAAACACAGATGTTTACATCAGCACTAACTGCAATAAGTTAACCAACTGATTCGCGCTACAACCTGGTTTGCCTCTTACTTGTAGTTATTTTTATTTAATTTAATAACTGTACAATACTCTGTATATAGTAACCATTGTCCTTAATGTAAATATTTAAGAAAACTTGTGTATGTTTCTGTTCTGTGTACTGTTTGTTTGTATATGTGTCTTTTTGCTGCTGTTACAACCAAATTTCCCCTTGTGGGACAATTAAAGGATTATTCTATTCTATTATTCTATTCTATGTCATCACACAGGTCATCACACAGGTCATCACACATGTCATCACACAGGTCATCACACAGGTCATCACACAGGTCATCACACAGGCGCTCTCCAGCTGCGTGTCAGTGTCCCGCTCCCTCCCCTCACTCAGGATGGCCCCGCCCCCCCTGAGCCTCGTTCTGCTGGAGGTTTCTTCCTGTTAAAAGGGAGTTTTTCCTTCCCACTGTTGCCAAGTGATTGCTCATAGGGGGTCACCTGAATTTTGGGGGTTCTCTGCTTTATTGTAGGTTAATTGGCTGAAAAGATTTTACACTGTTCAGGATGTTAAAATCTTAATCACACATCTCGTTATTTCCTTATTTTAAGTATAGAAACTTTCCACAATCGCTGTTCAGCATAAGCTCCGTCTCCCCTCACTGTTCGTTACATGCAGAGGGAAACCTTGTGGTTATCTAAGAGGACCCAAAGACAGACGCTCGAGGCAGGAAGCAGGTTCAATCAAATACAAGCTGTTTATTGGAGGCTGGAAAAACATGAGAAACAAAGGCAAAATAACACGAAGATGAAATAAACTTAAACCTAAACTTGGGAAAAACTAAGTATCAAAGAACGTGAGAAAAACTACAGACCATGAACATAATGAGGTGACCAGACACGGGTAGGATAAAGGAGAAAGGAAGACTGGTGACCTAAATACACAATGAGGAAAGTGGAAACACCTGGTGAACACAGCTGATACAAACGAACGTGACGCCATGGGGGAAGCAAAACTAAACACACTGAACATGGAGACACAAGACTGTCAAAATACAACAGGAAAAACTCAGACGTAGACTGACACAGGAGGAAACACAGATGAGAGAGGAATCACAAAGAACATCCCAGTCAGTTGACTCAAAGCATCCCTGCAGAGTCTCTTCCGACTCCCTTGTCCATGTTGTAACCGTTTTTGTGGTTGCAGGTTGTCTCTGAACGGCAGGTCTGTAAAGGGGCTGGAGGTAGACCAGGTTGTGATCAGCCCTGCCCAGAGGAGGGAGAGGGCTGGAGGTGTATGCCTCAGTAGCATTGGCATAAAACAGGTCCAGTGTTTTATTGTCTCTTGTTTTGCAGTCCACATACTGCTTGAATGTGGGTAGAACAGTGGAGAGGTTCGTGTGGTTAAAATCGCCCGTTATAGCCACAAACGCAGCGGGGCTACGATTTAGTAGGTCCGCTGTTGCAGAGCTGATGACGTCATACGCCTGCGCCGCGTTGGCATCAGGGGCGACGTAAACAATGACGATAATGGCGAAAGGAAGACTGGTGACCTAAATACACACAAGGGCAATGAGGAAAGTGGAAACACCTGGTGAACACAGCTGATACAAACGAACGTGACGCCATGGGGGAAGCAAAACTAAACACACTGAACATGGAGACACAAGACTGTCAAAATACAACAGGAAAAACTCAGACGTAGACTGACACAGGAGGAAACACAGATGAGAGAGGGAGCGAGGGAGCATGAGAGAGAGGACATGACCGGCAGGGAAGCCGTGGAACAACACACAGGAAGGGGAGACGTGACATCTCGACAGGACAACAGGAAAATGGAAATATAACTAAACAATAAAGAGAACACGATACTCAAAAAATAGAAAACCCAAATTTTACTACATGCCAAAAAACACCATAAACTAAAAGGCTGGGTCACATGACCCAGATCCATGACACTATTCTTCCAGTGGATCCAGCTGTTGATGTGCTCTTACAATATAAAGCCGACTGTTGTTGTGATTTGGCTATATACAAATACACTGAATTGAATTGACAGTATGCAGATTTAGGGATGTAGTGACCGTTGGACACCGTCTGTGCATTTCAGGAAGAGATACAAGACACTGACTCAGTGATCCACCTCAGCAGGATCTACAGCGAGGATATCATGATGTCATACGGACTGGATAAGTGTGGGCGAATAGTTGCAAAGACAGCGACAGTGATCTGGACTGTAGGGGTGGATCTACCAGTGGCACGATACAGGACATACCATTAAATAGAAACATGACCTTTTTTTGTAAATAAAAGAGATATTTTAATACATTTTTCACTTTGTGGTCTGCTGCTAGAAAGAGATGCGTTGGGTCAGTGAAACAGTATAAACGCTGCACAGTTAGACTAAACAATCGACTCGATCTTTGAGGAAACAAAGAGAAGTGTGGGAGCGATGAACTGACTGGACATGTGGGGACAACTTGTGGAAGAAGACACAGGTAAGACTACTGTGGGCGGGGCATACAAGTACCAAGGTGGGAAAAACCCACAGTGTGTTTCGGTTAAAAAGGAAATCATCTGAAATGGCTCCTCTAAACGCTCTTCCTCACTGAGAACCAAAACAGAACCACAAACGTATTCAGCTGAAGAACGACATCAATGCAGAGCTGTGGCTTCTGAGGTATCTGGAATATTTTCTGCTTCCCTGTAAAACTCCCGGGAATGCAGGAAGCTTGCTCCAAGCTTACAGGAACCTACAGTCAAACTGGCTGAACAGGATCAAAAGATTTCACCTGAGCTCAGTTTCACTCATCAGGTAAAGGCTGTGGACAGCAGTGAGCATCAATCAGTTTGTATTCCACAGTAAAAACAGTAGAGCTTGTACTTTACCGTCTGTGTGTGGTTTCTTCATGTCAGAACAGCTGCTCATTGTTGGGTTGTGACCTTTCAATATAAACACCTGTAACTTCATATTGTCAGGTCTGACACCAACCACAGGTTTGCTCAGCAGAAACAATCAAAGCCTTTGTTTTCCTGCAAACTGTGTAAAATAAATCTGTTTCCAGCTCTGCGTGGTAGGGCTGGGTATCGACGTCGACTTCTGTGTTCAATTTGATTGAATTCAGACTCAGACAGTCAGAAATATCTTATTTATTCATTTATCAGTACTTATCCATATTTTATATCCATGTATTAAAACCGAAGCTGACACTGTGAGACTTCATCAGAGGTGTGAGCGTCACAGTAGAAGCCTTTGTGTCAAAGTAACTGAGGATAAAACAGACAAACATGAAGCAGATGTTCCTGGCCTGGCTTTTTATAGCAGATAACCTTAAAATATTCTGCAGTAGAACAAAAACTGAAGAAAACCATGAATGAACATGTGAACATGACCTGATGCTGCTGAGGCAGAGGTACAGACACAGCTGAGAGTTTGTAAAAGTTTACGTTTCCTCAGTGCTGAACAGCTTAAACGAGTCTTCCCTGTGGGAGGACGACAGCGCCGAACACAGCAGCAGACTGGTGCATAATAAGCAGTGAATAATGCAGAAAACAGAGATTTGATGGTAAACTGGTCTGTGAGTACAGAGAGAGCTGTGCAGGAAGTGTGATTTTATCGTGGTGGAAGCAAAACAGCCAAAGTCAGAGTGAATTCATGACGATGTTTATCCTCATCCTCTTTTGCTGCTGGTTCAGTGAATTTTGGTCAGATTGATGAAACCTGCAGCATCAGAGTCAGTGAGCTGTCAGCTTTTAGCCCCGACGGCGTGTCCGTGCCGTCACACAGGACACAGAAATAACCAATCACAGTTCAGTTTAACATGTAGCTCTTGGTTTTTTTGTTTTTTTGTCTAAACAGTAAATCAGAATAAAAGTTTTAAATGTACTTACGAGCTTTGGTGCCGGCCATGTTTGTGCTGCTCAGGATTACAAAGCTTTGCACCGACACCTTCCTGCTGCTGCTCTGTGCTGTACCGCGAGGACGCCGTCACTTTAACGCTCAGCCACTTGTTAAAGTTGCTGCAGGGCAGACTGCAGAGAGAAGAGAGCTTTCATTGGTTTACCAACCACACAGCCACAGTGTAAATAACCTGCAGTCCCAATGTGTCAGTGTGAGGGGATATTTAACCCTGGCTGTCAACCAAAAATGAGTTCCTGGTTTTAATTCTACAGCGTGCAACAACAACACTCCTGCTGTCACAACAACACTTAGATGCTGCAGGGCAGATTCCAGGGAGAAACCGCTGTCATTGGCCAGTGACCTGCTGTCTGTCTGATACCCAGACTAAACCAGGGTAAGATTTCCTCTAAAAGAGAAATTTCAGGCTCAGCCTCATTCTGGGACTGCAGGTTGTTTAGGCTGTGACATCACTGTGTGGCTGGCCAATGACAGCGGGTTTCTCTTTGGAATCTGCCCTGCAGCATCTTTAACTAAGTGTTGTTGTTGCATTAGATACAGTTGTATTAAAGGAAGGACCAATCCCGTCGGTACAGCACAGAGCAGCAGCAGGAAGGTGTCGGTGCAAAGCTTTTTAACAAACATGGCCGGCACACTAGCTCGTAAGTACATTTACAACTTTTATCCTGATTTACTGATTAGACAAACGTTAATAAATGATAAAAGGGTTAAAAGACCTACGTGCTAAACTGAACTGTGATTGGTTATTTCTGTGTCCTGTGTCTATGTCTCTTGTCCTGCTGTTGTTTTTATTGTGAAACATTTGTTTGAAGCTCAAAATCCTGAAATATGTGCTCCATGCAGTGCTGGAAACAGATTTATTTTACGTGGTTTGCAGGAACCAAACCATGAAAGACCGTGGTTGGTGTCTGCAGCGGTGACTTTATGACAAACTGATTTAGGAGATTTATTTTGATGCGCATACAGTAAACCTGCTCAGCCAGTTTGTGGTTAGCGTTCTCTTCCTTGTTGGTACAACGATGGAATGGTTTAGGATTTTTCTGATGTTGAACGTGGACATCCAGCAAACTCAACCAGAGGTCAGCGTGTTCAAAGCTTACAGGAACACCCAAGAGCTGCACAACAGCACAATGACAAACAGACTGAACAAGTGTGGCTGGTTTGGAAAGGTTGCAAGACCAACATGGATCTTGGGTTTTCTCCATCATGAGCAGCAGCACGTTTGGAGGAAACCAAACACCTCATACGAACTGTGGGCACGGCAGTGGAAGGACGATGATTTGGGCTTTGAGTGGATGTCTGTCCTACAGCTAAAGCTTGGACCAAACTGTGTCATCAACAGGACAAAGATCCAAGCACAGCAGCAAATCTCCAACAGAACAGCTGTAAAACAAACCGAGCTGCTGCAGAGCTTAGAGCGCTTTGCATGAATGAATGCTGCAAACCTCAATGAGCTGAAGCATCTCTGTGACGGAGAGTGAACTAAAACTGCTCTGCAGAGATGAGACAGACTGATGACGTCACACTGATCCATCACTGCTGTCAGAGACAGATGCTGCAGACTGTGTGGAGTCCGAGGTGCGGACCCAAAAGGAGGCGAAGCTATGACTTAACGAACAGCGAGCTGTTTATCAGAGGCTGGTAAAAAAAAACAAAAGGCAGATGACAACCGAGGCAAAACTAACTAGAACTAAACTGGGAGAACCTAAACGTGAAATTATCTCTCGATATGTAAAACTCTAAAAGTGAAACTGTGTACTGTCATTTTACCATGATTGTAAAATCTAAGATTTGGATTTTTACTCAGAATCTGTGATGTACATAGGAAAAAAAGACTGAAAATCGCACAACGTGGAAGAAAAGAACAAACTAATCAGTATGCAGAAAATGTAGATGTGGTGACTGGACATTTAAACAGTTTAAATCATCTTTTTTGTCATGATGTGCAGTGTGGCAGGCAGGAATTGGACCCAAAACGCAGGACTCAGAGGAAAAACGTGAACTCAAAAACTCTGCTTTAATGCAGGTTTGGAAGGAATACAAAACAATAACAAACTAAACTGGGAGATCCAAGAATATAATACACGAGAGAACACACAGCACGAGAGGGGAACCGACGTTAACGACGCGACAACAAGAACTAACTGACAGGGACTAAAATACACTGGCAGGCACATGAGGACACGAGGAACAGGTGGGCACACAGCTGGGACTCATGGACATAACGAGACACAGACCTACAAAGTAAAACAGGAAACACACAGACTATTTTACAACACAATACCCAGGGACCCGAACGGAGCACAGAGGGAAGACACAGGTAGGGATAATAAACACGACAACCAAACCCAAAGAACTAATACGAAATCAGAATAAAGTAGAAAATGATAATAATAAACTCAAAGCGCTGGGTCACCGACCCAGGACCATGACATTATTAATACGGCACCAATCAGACAATGGGCTGAAATCTCATTTACTGTCATTTACAAAACAAATTAGGCAACTGTGCCAAATGTAGATCCCTGAAGCAAAAATCAAACAAAGATGTAATCCTTCCTATCACACCAACGAACAGAGTGATGCATTTGTTTTGGACATAAAATAAATAAATATAATTCTTCTTTATTTTCTGTTGAATTTTCAGATATCTGTCTCATATTGTGCTTTTACTCCTTTTACATTTTCAAAACAGGCTTGTTAGTTTTTACTTTTGAGGGAAGCTTTTATTTCCCAACACTGAATGCATTCAAACATCAAAGTGATTTATTCTGGTTTGTAGTCTTTATGGGAGACCAGGTGTCCTACTAGGAGCCTTCAACACTCATGTGGGCAATGACAGTGAGGCCTGGATCCAGAACCCCAGCGGTGCTCTGTTACTGGACTTCTGTGCAAACCACAGTTTGTCCATAACAAAGACCATGTTCGAACGCAAGGGCGTCCATAAGTGCACATGGCACCATGTAGTGCAGGTTGCTGTTGACGCTGTTGACTTTGACTGAGGAAATTGCCTTGTGGTGAAAGGAATACTTCGAGGACCGCCTTAATCCCACTGGTGTGTCCAATAGAGGAAGCAGAATCTGGGGACGAGGGGGACGGCTCACCAATCATTGGTGGGGTAAGGTCACTGAAGCAGTTAAATGACTCCTTGGTGGTAGGGCCCCTGGACTGGATGAGGTTTGCCCTCAGTTCCTGAACCCTCTGGATGTTGTGGGGGTGGTGGTTCCCATCTTTAAGAAGGGGGAAACCATAGGGGGATCACACTCCTCAACTTCCCCAGGAAAGTCTATGCCCAGGTGCTGTAAAGGAGAGTCCGTCTGTTAGTCAAACCTCAGGTTTGTTTGTCCAACAAGTCTACATGTGTTTTGTGGACTTGGAGAAGGCGTTCAGCTGTACCCCTCAGAGTGTCCTGTGGGAGGTGCTTCAGGAATATGGGCTGTCTGGCTCATTGCTATGAGCCACTCGATCCTTATACAACCATTGCAAGAGCTTGGTCCGCATAGCTGGCAAAAAGTCGGATTTGTTACTGGTGGTTGTTGGACTCTGCCAGGGCTGCTCTTTGTCACCAGTTCTCTTCATAATTTTTATGGACAGAATTTCGAAGAGTAGCCAAGTGGCAGAAGGCTTCCACTTGGGTGGTCTCAGAATCTCATCCGTGCTTTTTGCAGAAAATGTGGTTCTGTTGGCTTTGTCAGGTGATGTCCTCCAGATCACACTGGAACAGTTTGCAGCCAAGTGTGAATCAGTGGGAATGAGAATCAGCACCTCCAAATCTGAGGCCATGGTCCTCAGCCGGGTGCCCACAGAGTGCCCACTCCAGGTCATGGATGCCTCACTCCAAGTAGAGGAGTTTAAGAATTTCTGTGTCTTGAGCACAAAAGCAAAGCTCTTGATTTACCGGTGGATCTGGGTCCCTACCATCACCTATGGTCTCGAGTTTTGGGTAGTGACCAAAAGAACAAGAACAGGGATATGAGCCAGTTGAGGTATGTTGGACATCTGATTATGATGCCTTCTGGGAAGGGTGTGTGGGGCATGTCCCACAGGGAAGAGGTCCTGGGGGAGACCTCGGCTGGCCTGGGAATGCCTTGGTGTCCCACTGGACAAGCTGCAGGAGGTGGCTGGGGTGAGGAAGGTCTAGGCTTCTCTGCTAATGCTGCTGCTCCCGTGACCCGGCATGAGACTAGCACAAAAAGATGGCCGATGGATATTTTCTTATTTTTTATATTGGTTAAACTTACACCCGATAATATTCTGATCAGTGACTATCAGCAAAATCACATATAAATCATGATTACTACTATTCTGTGTTTAACAATTAAAACATACTTAATATCATTTCTCAGAATCATGTATAATGATGCACCAGAAACAGCCACAGAGACACTAATCTGCCAAAGTCCACACTGTCCGACTGTGATGAGCTGCCTCAGGAAGGCCAACTAACGATATCTATTTATCTTCTTCAACAGATGCAAAGGACCTCCACCTGAGGATGGTGCTGCTTGGGAAAGCTGGAGTAGGGAAGAGTGCAGCGGGAAACACCATCTTAGGAAGAGAAGCTTTTCAGTCTTTTTCTTCTTTTTCTTCTGTAACATTGGAGTGTCAGCAAGAAACAGCCCAGGTGGATGGTCATACACTGACTGTAGTTGACACTCCAGGTCTGTTTGACACCACCCTGTCTGTAGATGAGGTGGTTACACAGATTGTTAGATGCATCACCTTTGCTGCTCCTGGTCCTCACGTGTTCCTGGTTGTGATCCAGTCGACCAGATTCACAAGCGAAGAAGAAGAAACGATTAAAATTCTTCAGAAGATATTTGGAGAAGATGCAGCACGTTATATTATGGTCTTGTTCACGTATGGAGACAACCTGCAAAATGGAGTCGACATCCACAGCTCAATCAGTGGAAATCGGCCTCTGCATCACTTCATCAATCAGTGCGAAGGAAGATATCATGTTTTTAACAACAAGAGTGAGGATCGCTCTCAGGTCAAAGAGCTGCTGGAGAAGATCAACACCATGGTTCAGAGAAATGGAGCAACATACTACACCAATGACATGCTGCAGGAAGCTGAGAAAGCCATCAGAGAAGAGATGGAACGACTTCGGAGAGAAAATCCAAAGATAGCAGAAGAAGAAGCAAGAAGACGGGCGGAGAAGAAGAACAAGTTCCTGAAGGCTGCTGGGATAGGAGCAGGTGTTGGATTAATATTAGGACCAGTGGGATCAGCCCTGGGAGCAGGAGTGGGAGTTGCGGTTGTAGCAGTGAAACAAGGAGAATGCGTTATACTGTAAAAACTGTTGATATTTAATCACGATTTGAGAGTTTTTGTGGGAGTTCTTTACAACAAGGGTACTCAGTGTGTATTTGGGAGCTGATGATCCTCATTATTAGTGACTTCTAACTTTCAGATGATTATCTGCGGTGCTCCTGATCTCAATATGTATGTATGTATGTATGTATTTAATGTCGCTTTTATTAGTGGGAAAACATTTTTCCTTGATTTCTCATGTGTAAAAGGTACAGAAATTATTCTACTCCTTTCATACTTTGCATTTGTGATTTCTGTAAATGTAATTACGGCTCGCAAAACCGGGTCACAGAGACACAGATGGTGATATTAAACTTATTTCAGTTCTTTGATGTCACTGTTGTTTTTTCTTTTTTCTTCCTTGACTTTTTTTCTTGCATTGGCATGAGGTGGTACAGAGGTTTAACAGGTAGTCCAACTCCTCAGGATGGCATGTAAATACTTGACACTGACAGCAGGCAAAACACAAACGAAGACAAGAAGGGCTAAACAAAGGGGATGCTCAGGACTAATCACTGAGACTTGCACACAAAAGGAATCCATGAACTAGAAATATATAGATATATATATATAAAAAAAACTCAGAAGCACTAGTGAATACTGAACTCAGAACAAAATAATACAGAACATGTACGTCAAACCATCTTTGAAATCCAAAAAACAAAGCTTTGAGTCCAAAAAAACCACCTCAAAATGCTTGGTCAAAAATCCAGGACAATGAGACTGAGAGAGCTGCACACAGCCATAAAAGGCCCTCAACTGATCAACAGGACCAATATCTGTGGCTTTGTACAAGAAGGAGCAGGATCACACTGGCCGAACTGCAAAATGACCTCCAGCAGTCCTTTTCTAACCAACCAATCAGAAACAGACTTCATGAGGGTGACTTGAGGGCCCAATATCCTCTATTTGACCCCAGTTGGCATTTGCTATAGCCTACCAGAACTGACCGGTCCACCACCCAGTGCTGTTCACAGATGATCGCAGCCTTTTATGTTCCAAACACCAAAAAAGTCCAAGAAAAGGCCGTGGGTGGCACCGGGAGGTTTGTTTTTGGAACGCACTTCTGACTCCATTGTTTAAAAATCATATGGCATTTATTTCGTGCAAAATTATAAACAAAAATCAACCAAATAACTTCTTACAACTTAAAATTAAATGAAAGTTAACTTAATTTGCTTTAACAACTTCAGAACTGGTCAAAAAATCATTTTCTAACCCTCCCATCTTCCCATCTGACATTTGGCAAACAAAAAACAAAAACATTTACCACACCCCTCCAGGGTGCTCTTAATCCTCTGATTAATGGGAGGGTTCATAAGCTAATAAACCAATCACTTTCCAAAAAACTTTTCCAAAAATTAATTACAAATTTACATAACAAAACTAGGTCAGTATATTCTTACAACTTTAAAGAAAAAACTAAAATGAATACAAATTGCATTTTATAAACATTCAACAAAAATGGCCACAACAGCAGATTCACCCTGTGCACATGGAAGGGTCTCAGGGTTTGGGGAATGAATGGACCCAGATGCAGAACTCTTTGAATAAAGACAGTTATTTTATTTATTTATTTATTTTTATATTTTGGGGGGTTTAATAAATTGGTCCATATTTCTAGAAATGAGAGCTGCTCCATCCAAAGTGGGATGGATGCCGTCTCTCCTAACAAGACCAGGTTTCCTCCAGAAGGTTTGCCAATTATCTATGAAGCCCACATCGTTTCTGGGACACCACTCAGACAGCCAGCAATTTAAGGAGAACATGCGGCTAAACATGTCACTCCTGGTCTGATTGGGGAGGGGACCAGAGAAAACTACAGAGTCCCACATTGTTTTGGCAAAGTTACACACCGATTCAATATTGATTTTAGTGACCTCCGATTGGCGTAACCGGGTGTCATTACTGCCGACGTGAATTATGATCTTACTGTATTTACGTTTACCCTTAGCCAGCAGTTTTAAATTTCCTTCAATGTCGCCTGCTCTGGCCCCTGGAAGACAATTGACTATGGTTGCCGGTGTCTCTAGCTTCACGTGTCTGAGAACAGAATCGCCAATTACCAGAGTTTGACCCCCGGCGGGTGTGTCGCCGAGTGGGGAAAAACGGTTAGACACATGAACAGGTTGGTGGTGTACCTGGGGCTTCTGTTTAAGACTATGCTTCCTCCTCACCGTCACCCAGCCACCCTCGTTCCCCAGCTGCTTGGGGTCTGCTGGGGAACAGCTAGCGGGGCCTACGCTATCGTCGGCTGCACCAGCTACAGGGGCCTGGCTAGCTACGGGTGAATGAAGGGTGCGAAGCCGAGTCTCCAATTCAGTAATCCTGGCCTCCAGAGCTGCAAATATGCTACATTTGTTACAAGTATCATTACTGCTCAAGGAGGCCGAGGAGTAACTAAACATCTGACACAATGAGCAGGAAAGTGCAGGAGGGACAGGTGAAGTAGCCATGGTGCTAACGAGTCGGCTACGAGCTAAGCTAAGCTAGTGAAACAGTACAGAGACAGTGAGTGAATACTTTGGCTATAAATTAGGGAGTGAGCACACAGAAAGGGTGATTCAGATGAAGCACGTTAAGATTATACTATGAAAACAGAAGTTATCTAAAAGTTTTTAATTAAATTGCTAAGCAGATAAGCTACTCAGAAACACCACTGTGTTTGGAACAGGAAGTGATACTCTACCGCAGAGCGAGTGAACAGCAGTGAGCGCACCACTTGGTCTTCTTGATCTTCTGCCTGTGTGTCTGAACCGAAGGTGATTCTGAGCTCCAGACCTGGAGCCGCCACCACTCGCCCTGCACAGCTTCAACTCTAAAGAGCAGCTAAAACTCATTTTTTTCTAGGTAAATGTGCTCACTTTGTCTTTGCTGTGGGTTACTTTCATTCGTTCACGTCTGTGAAGGTTTTTCTAACTGTTCCCTGTCTTAAGTGCTATAAAATAAATTGGACTTACTGAGACTGTGTTTAATAAAACTATAAAACACACTGATGATACTCTCTTTCTGCTGCGCTGCATGGATAAGTGTTGATGTGTACATAACTGTAGTCTAAATGTAAGTGATGAACATACTATTTGAAGCAGTTGTTTATTGTAAACAGTCATTAACCTTTATATGATTACAAACATCACATTTGTACCGCTGACACAGTCAGGTTAAAAACACATCATCATATTGTTTTCTTAAGCTGGTGCAGCGTGCACCGAGTCATGATCCACTGTAACTGTCATGAACCGCAGTGCGCGCACACAAGCAGGATCCAAAAGCAGACTCAATGCGTCTAACGCGAGCAAGAACAGTTTATTGTTTTAACAAAAGGTGACCCGGAACAACCAAGGAAGCAAAACAAGGAACTGAAGAAAAGTGGGAAGACAAACAACACAGGGAAGCCGTAATCGGGACCGTGGGAGATGCAACAGAAAGGGAGAAAATTACTAGTGAGCGGGGAGATAGAGAGACACAACAAGACAGGGCTTTAGTAATTGGCTTACGATCAGAGCGGGACCTTGGGGCTCGGAAGGGGGGAGTGTGCCCGTGGGAAGCGAATCCGAGGAGGCAGGAATGAGGACAGATAGTGCACTTAGTGATCGGGGCAGCAGGACAGGTGACACATATATACAAAGCCTTTGCTGGGAACCTAGTTACCACTGACGGGTGACTAACGGACCGGCGTGGAGCACCCGTCAGCGCAGGGTTAAATAGTCCTCCAGGTAATTGCCCAGAATGGGATGCAGGTGATGGCCCAGCCCAGGGGTGTGGCCACCAGGGCATCCCACACACTCCTCAGACACAGGGCCACGGACCATGACAGTAACGTACTGATTGTAAAGAAAAGCACCCCATATATCACATGATCAATAACTGATAATGATTAATGACGTAAAGACTCTCATCACCTTTAAGACACATTTAATTTTACCAGCAGCCAGTGTGTGAGCACAGCTGTCCCACAGTCACAGTGCTGGAAGTGAACACATCTTGTTTCTTTAAACTCACAGCTGTGCACGAGCTCTACAATCATTTCAATACTAAATAAATAAATATATAATTATTGTTGTTATCCATTAAATTAGTGAGTCGGCTCCTCAGTGTGAAAACATGAAATCAGTTTGTTATCAGTCAAATGATTAATCAGGAAATCTTTAGTTTTAAACACATTTTTTGCTGAAACAGCTGTTTTCTTGTTTTTATCACACACACACACACACACACACACACACACACACACACACACTATTCCATTCTATTACATTACATGTATATATTTATGACAATGCATGACGACACCATGAAACGACGACAGTCTCATAAAAAGCAGGATGAGGATGAGACTGTGATCCGACACATTTTCACAGTATGACGCACTCCCCACGTTTTATGGCTACAGCTGTAGCTCCCACTGCTGCTCCCACTGCTGCTCCCAGAGGGCCCAGCACGCTCCCAACACCCGCTCCTATCCCAACGCCCTTCAGGAACTGGTTCTTCCTCTCTGCTCGTCTTCTCGCTTCTTCTTCTGCCATGCCTGGATAATCTCTCAGAAGAGTCGCCTTCTCCTCTCTGATGGCTCTCTCGACCACTATGAACATCTCATTGATGTAGCAGCGTCCTCGGTTTCTCTGGACCATGGTGTTGACCTTCTTCAGCAGCTCTGTGACCTGAGAGGGATCCTCTTTTCTGTTGTTAAAAACATGATATCCTCCATGACACTGACGGACGAAGCGGTGCAGGGCTTCGTTTCCGGTAATTAGCATCTCCAAGTCGACTCCATCTGCATCCAGGTTGTCTCCGTGGGTTAACAAGGCCATGGTGAAAGCTGCTGCTTTGTCTCCAAACATCTCCTGGAGGATCTTCACTGTTTCTTGTTCTTCTTTGGTGAACCTGCCCACCTGGATCACAACCAGGAACACGTGAGGACCAGGAGAAGCGAAGGAGATGCATCTAGCAATCTCTCTCTTCACCTGCTCTTCAGGCATTTTGGTGTCAAACAGACCTGGAGTATCGACCACAGCCAGAGTCTGACCCCCAAACTCTCCCGTTTCCTTCTGACACTGTGACGTCACTGAAGAGAAACAGGATGTGGACTCGAAGGCTTTTCTCCCTAAGATGGTGTTTCCTGATGCGCTCTTCCCAACTCCGGTTCTCCCGACCAGCACCATCCTCAGGTGTTGGGCTGCAGCATCTGCCAGAGACCATAAACAGGTTACTGATACGTTTAACGGGACTCCTTCAGCCAGCTCATCACAGTAGGACAGTTATATTTAGGTGTTATTCACACTAGACAGGTGTGACTGTGAGGAGGCAAGGTGACCCGCACTGACAGCTACCTCACACAGGAACCACGACGAAGATGCATGACAGGCAGACACGCAGCATGGAAACCAGACGCTCAGAGGCAGGAGTATCACAGCCCACAGGACATGAGGTCAACGCTGAGCAGCAGAGAAATGACTTAAGCTGTTCTGAGGAAAATAAATGATCTAAAACAAAACCTCAGGCTGCAGCTAAAGTTCAGTTTTCACATCATGAGAACGTGAAACCGTGCCAGGAATGCAGTTCAGGTTTAATGGGTTCTTAAAGCCTTCCAAGAATGCAGAAGGACTGAACTCAGCCAGGAAATAACCAAAACTAAACGTCACAACAATCCAAACCACAACGCTGTTATGTAATCGAGGGAACTGGAACCTGTTTATTTCACACCAGCTTTAAACAACCACAATGGACCAAAGTGATGCACAGAAGAATCAATACAATAAAAATTAATGCAATAAAATTAAGTAGCTCAAATCAACATCTCACACAGTGGAGCGAGGTAAAAACCGTGAGGCGGGACTCTGGACCAATGAGACGAGCGACGGATGAACCACCAGCTCCAATAACACAGCCGAGTGGTAACAGAGGCTGGTCACTGTTTCAAAGTGCCGCTGAGACAGAATCGGCTTTGCTTTGGTCGGCTGGAAAAAGCTGAATTTGTGCTCGTCGGCCTGATGAACTGTGCCAAGGAGCACAGATCGACAGGTCAGAGTGGTGCCACCAAACACCGCCACAGTGTTTGTCTCATTAATATTTAAAAAGTAGCCGTTATATCTTCATAATATGCTTCATAGTTTCTTAGTATGGGAGCAGGTGGAGAGAAAAGAGAAGGGGGCCTGAACCTGAGCCCTGTGGGACCCCACACGAGGAAGGAGCAGAGGATTCATCGTCACCAAGTGGATCGAAACCAATGCTCACCCACTGCCCCAAACAACAGAGTAAAATTTAAGGATCCACTGTGTGAAAACCACACAGTCACCAGAGTCAGTCAAAAAAATACGGCATTAAAACCTCTTAAAGAGCTGTTTGAGTGCTGGGTACGGTTCAGAAAACCTCCAGGATGTTATTGCGTTCCAGAAAGGACGTTCTCATAAACTATCATCTCCAGGATTTAAGTTTGGCCTGTAGTTAGAGAGAAGTGTGGGATCCAGAGCAGGTTTTAAGCAGAGGTGGAACTACTGCATGTGTCTGAGGACGGACTGCTATTAACAACGAGAGCAGAAGGCCAGAGAGCACAACGAGGAGGGACGTTTGGTGCAGAGGTGGTGTGGGGGAAGTGTGGGCCCCGCCCCTCCCTGAGCCTGGTTCTGCCGGAGGTTTCTTCCTGTTAAAAGGGAGTTTTTCCTTCCCACTGTCACCAAAGTGCTTGCTCACAGGGGGTCATATGATTGTTGGGTTTTTCTCTACAATATAAAGCGCCTTGAGGAGACTGTTGTTGTGATTTGGCGCTGTATAAATAAAATCTATAAGCTCCTGGCATGTTGGAGATGTTAGCTCTTTATACAGTAAAGTTACAGCAGGATACAAATAACATCAGGCTGATCCTGCCACGAACCCATTTTTTTTAACCCATTTTGCACAGAGAGGCATTTTTTGAAAAATGTATTGATAGCAATGTTGAATATTATTACACAGGAAAAAACAACTACATGTAAAATAATCACAGCGTGACGCCTCTGCCTTTGTAAACGGAGGGACAGTAACTGCGTGTGTGTATAAAACCTGCAGATAGTCAGATTAACAGAATTTTGTCTCTATCTGTGATTCTGCAGTTCATCTCACGTAAACAATAACGTGTGCACAGCGTGACGTGAGTGTCTGTGGATCGTTAAGGACGAGTCACTGGTGTTAAATAAGACGCGAGGCTCGTGACAGAAAATTGTCAGACAGCGTGTTTCCTTTGGCATCGTTCAGCGTTTCCTGATGATGATGCCAGAATCCCGTAACACCTGCAGTCACACCTGCAGTGGTTTTTCATGAGTCCCAAACCTACAGAGAACCAGGCTGCGGGAGGTTCCTCTCATTTATTTATCAAACATAATGTTAAAGCAGTCATGAGGTCAGCAGGCGGAAACATCACTGAACTGTTTGTCCCTCTGACACGTTAGGACTCGTTACATATCAGCCTCAGCCACACGCAGGAGCAAAGAGTGCTTTGGTTCTTGTGCCTGTAAAATGAGCTACATGGGTCATCTTTCAGGATGTGGTGATCCAAATGTTTCACAATAAAAGCAACAGAAGAAAAAGACATGTGGACAAAGTTTAACCAGAGTTCAGTTAAACAGCCCGTTTTTATATTTTTGTGAGTCTGAATTTCAGAGCAAATGAATAAAAATCAAACACTGTAAATGTACTTACAAGCTGGCATGCCGGCCATGTTTCTGCTCTTCAGGTTTTCTGAAGCTTTGTCGCAGTTTAATTCCTCCTGCTGAACATTTTTATACCTGCTGTGTTTGCCGACGTGAGGATCCTCCCTTTAACGGCGAGATGCGGCAGCATCCACGGCTCAGAGTGGGCGTGGCATTGGTTTGGCTCCAGGGGTTAAAACGTGTGGCTGCATCCTGCCGCTGAAGCTTGAACCTGGCCCGGGTTCAAACAGGTGTGCTCACTCTGCAGCACCGACACGCTCACCAGCTCAGTGCATCACTGATCACTCTTCAGACTCTTCAGACTTTCTGTAATAAAATTCTACTGAGTTTGAACAAAAACCTGAATTAACTGAACTCTGATTGGTTACTTCATCATTAATTAACGTTATTTTATTCTTGTCCTTCTTTTGTTTTTATTGTGAAACATTTGAAACACCAACCCTGACAGGAGGCTCATACAGCTGTGAACACAGAGTTCCTCCTGTAAGCGTCTCTAACCTGTTCATTAAAGTCAGATCTACTGACAGAGCAGCATCTGCAGGACTGACCCTGGAACTGACTTCAGGGGATTTCCTTCTGGTGAACCTGCTCAGCCCGTTTGTTTGGCACTTCTCTGAAGTTAGCGGTTTCTTCCTGGATTCTTGAGCTTTGACTTCTTTCCCGTTGTAGTTTTCTTGGGTTTTTCCACGTTGGCATCTGTCTGCCGTAACCTCAGTCTCACCTGTGCGTCCTTTAACACCTGCACCTGAACACACAGTGTGTTACATGTTAGGGACAGTTCAGTGAGAGTCTTTTCATACAGTGTTTAATATTAGAGGGTGTGCCACAGCACTGAGAGGGTGGAGCAGGTGGAGTAAACATCAGTGAAAAACATCTGTCGGTGTGGTGGAGGATATCAGGTTTGTCTCTGAGGGCGGAGCAGGTGGAGAACATCAGCACCAGCTGCTGACAGCAACACATCCTGTTATTTTTTAAATGTGTCAAATATCAATAAGAAGATAAAACATGAGTGTAAATGAAAATGTTTGATCTAAAATAAAAACATAAAGTTCTCACACAAAAACTACATTTGAACTCAGTTTCATTCATTCAGTTATAATCCTGTAAGTAACCCTGCAGTCATACAGACCCCAACAATCGACCCCCTACGAGCATTGCTATGGCAACAGTGGGAAGGAAAAACTCCTAAGGGGGGATTCGGGGTCACCTGATCCAGCCATAACTATACTAATACTGACTCATGATAAAAGTAGAGACAGCGTCTGTCTCCTGAATCCAAGCTGAAGGTAAAAAATCAGTTAGTTTCGCTCGTGTACTGTAAAGATAACGTTTCACCTGAAATATAAAACTGTCCATTTCTAGTACAATGCTGCATCAATGCTGTATCATAAAAATTATAATAACAGAGGACAAAAATATAATCAAAGAGTTATAATCCATAAGATTTTGACACTTCTTTTTAAATGCATGGACCAGCTCCTATTTATCTTTCTGACCTTCTAAATTGGTAAACTCCAGCGAGATCTTTGAGGTCTGTGGACTTCTAGTTGTCCCTCAGTCTAGATTCAAACACAGAGGAGATCAGGCTTTTGCTGCGACTGCTTCGAAACTGTGGAATAAACTGCCTTTACATATCAGGACCTCCTTAACACTGGATACTTTTAAAACTCGTCTAAAGACCCATTTTTACTGTCTGTCATTATTTTATTCTTATTTTTCTCTTATCTTTGATTTTACTTTCTTTTTAAAATTTTATAGAATTTTATTGTACAGTACTTTGTTCAACAGCTGTTGTTTTTAAAAGTGCTAAAAAAATAAAACTGATTTGATTTGATTTATTCCATCGTTCACAGATATGTTGTGTAATTATGGAGGTTTTTACCACAGAAATTGTGGGAAATATGTTTTTTTTGTTGTTTATTTGTGAGTTTATAACAACTGCAAGTGTTAGTAAACTATCAAAAGGTTTAATTATTAAAATTTTACAGATTTCTGTTGGTAATGCCTTTTATAACGATCCCAGCAAACAACTGCGCTGTACCAAGCAATTGGCACAGTACACCACAGCACACGTGCCATTTATCTTTGAGTTGGCCAATAGGTGGAGGCTTGACACCTGAAAGATAAGAGCAACAGAAAAAAAGAGCAGCGTATCCTGGCATGCAACAGTGTTGGTGTGTTTTATTTTACTATTAGTGGTAAGATGATAGAAAAGTAAACAATAGAAATGCATATTCTTTATTATCCTTAAGATATCTTCACATTTAATGAGTGTGAACAATAAATGTTCAATTCCTGTGAAATTACAGGCTTGCATCATTAAATATACAATAAATATTTATTTTGAATAAAGCAAACACAGCGAAACTACTTCCAACAGCAGCTACGGACGAACCTCTGCCTTTCAGAAGTCTGAGAGACAAAGGATCTTACACCAAGCAGTAAATGCTTTTATTGTGTTAAAAACAGGATGTTGACGTGATTGGTCAGAAAGTTGGGGGGAAACCACAGTATCCCTTATTTGTCTCGAATCCGGCTCACGCTTCATCCCCCTCACATGTTGGACTCCTCCCTGTAATAGGACACTTCACCATGGCAACCATCCCAGGTTGCTGTCTGGCCTGTGAAGGTAGAGAGAGAGGGGCGGCTTTCTCTGACACCAAGATTTATAGCGTCCCCTCAAAGTTTGGGGCTTCTCACCGTTTATGTCTGTCAGTGTCTGAGTGAACAGTCTGTTACTGTAACAGCCCCCACAGGCTGCTGTGGAACCATCATGACCTGTGGATGGCGCCGCACACAGCTCTGCTGACTCAGCTTTTCTTACAGGACATAAAGACGTTTTGTGACCAGGCTGCTGACTCTTGTACCTTTGACTGCAATGTATAGGTCTGTTACCACCCCTATTGTCCAAGCTGGGGGGGGGGGGGTCACCATAGGTAATACAAACTAAAGCCAAAACTGTTCTACAAGACAGATCTGTGTGCAATAGAGCAGTGGTCCCCAGACTTTTTTGTGCCATGGACCGGTTTATGTTTATTTAGGGGGGCTGAATAATTACGCACACCCCACTTTGCAGTTATTTATTTGTAAAAAATGTTTGGAATCATGTATGATTTTTGTTCCACTTCTCACGTGTACACCACTTTGTGTTGGTCTTTCACGTCGAATTCCAATAAAATTGATTCATGTTTGTGGCTGTAATGTGACAAAATGTGGGAAAGTTCAAGGGGGCTGAATACTTTTGCAAGCCCCTGTATAAATTCCCCCTCTCGCCCCTGCGGGCGGTCAATCCTTCAAGTTTGGGTCCTCTACCAGAGGCCTGGGAGCTTGAGGGTCCTGCAGTATCTTAGCTGTTCCCAGAACCGCGCACTTCTGGACAGAGATCTCTCCTGTTGTTCTTGGGATCTGCTGGAGCCACTCGCCTAGTTTGGGAGTCACCGAGTGCTCCGATTACCCTGGGACCACTGTTACTGATAGGTTTGTAGCTTAACCCTATTCGCTGGAACGTTGAAGACAATGTAATTACACAGCAAGCAACACACAAGTAGGCAACGTTCTTTGTTTCCGTGCACGGGAGAGAACCAGAGAAACGCCGTTCCTTCGCTTGACCCCAGTTGCTCTCGTCCGCTCCCCCGTAACACTGCTCTTTTATTGTGGTTACATGAATATGCATAGGTTCATTAACATATGACATCTTACATAGGTATACATGTGAACAAAGAATACCCTGTGTGTGTGTGTGTGTGTGTGTGTGTGTGTGTGTGTGTGTGTGTGTGTGTGTGTGTGTGTGTATCTGTGTGTGTGTGAAGACTCTCCAAAGCCGTCCATCTAAACAAAAGGCACTTAGACTAAAACAGATATAGACACGTTTATCCTACCATAAAACAATAAGACAAGGTACGACCTCTCCCATGCTCACAGAGTTCTCTGGAATGCACACAAAGTTTGCAGACTATTAAGGATCAAACCTCTACCAATCTACAACTGATTATAAAACTCTAAGCATATATGAGTAGATATTTCTAAGCATAAATAACAATCACAATACAAATCTAACAGTTACCTTCACCCTTCACATCTTCTCTAGCTCTTCTCTGAGCCCTTGGTATTTCTCGAGCTTCTCGTGTTCCTTCTTTCTGATGTTACAGTCCAACTTTGTCCAGCCACTGGTAGGATTTCTGGATATCAGCCACCTCCTCTATCTGCCGGTGGTACATACCGTGCAGGGGCCTGTCCTTCCATGATGGTTCCTCGCCTTCCTCCTCTTTCTTGGGTTTCTGCTGCCTGAGGTATTCACTGAGCACGCTGTCAGTTGGGGCCATCTTCGTGATGTATTTGTGGATGTTTCTTGTCTCATCCTGGACTGTGGTGCTGACACTCACCAGTCCCCGGCCCCCTTCCTTCCGCTTAGCGTACAGCCTCAGGGTGCTGGACTTGGGGTGAAACCCTCCATGCATGGTCAGGAGCTTCCTTGTCTTGATGTCAGTGGCTTCTATCTCTTCCTTTGGCCAGCCTATTACCCCAGCTGGGTACCTGATCACGGGCAGGGCGTAGGTGTTGATAGCCCGGATCTTGTTCTTACCGTTCAGCTGACTCCTCAGGACTTGCCTGACCCTCTGCAGGTACTTGGTGGTTGCAGCTTTTCTAGCGGCCTCTTCATGGTTCCCATTTGCCTGCGGGATCCCCAGGTACTTGTAACTGTCCTCGATGTCTGAAATGTTGCCTTCTGGTAGTTCAATCCCCTCAGTTCTGACTACCTTCCCTCTCTTTGTTACCATCCGACTACACTTCTCCAGTCGGAACGACATTCCAATGTCATTGCTGTATATCCTGGTAGCGTGGATCAGTGAATCGATGTCTCGTTCACTCTTGGAGTCTTCTCCGCCCCCTTTTGTGAGTGTGGACGCTTCCTCTCTTTGCTCTTCAAATGCTTTGCTTCTTTTATTGATTTGTATTGATTTTTATGCTGATTTTTCCCTTTTTTCCATATGAGCTTACCTGCGAGAGCTTCTGGACACTTATAGATCATTAGGACTAAAGTGTTCTTAACAGAAACAGCAACATTTTTAGTTACCTTATCCTCAGCGCTCCGTGTGTCTGTGGCCTAGACACAGCTGAAGCCTGATTACAGCGTCTGGACACCGAACAACCTCAATAGCCTGGAAAGGTGCTAACCGCTAGGCTAACTAGCAACAAGATGCCTCCCCTCTCCACAGATGACTACCACAGCCTCCTGCAGAAGATTGCAGTACTGGAGACAAAAATTCATCGCTTAGAAGTAAACGTGGAGGTAAATGGACTGTGTGGAAATGAAACAACCTTGCCTTTGATTCAAAGCAATGGCGATGAGCAAGCTAGTACACAGCTAAGGAGCACAGATAACATGACCAAGAAAGTAGACTCTGTGCATTATTATAAATCCTCAAGCGATAATCCCCCCCTTGGACTGTCTTGGTGCAAAACCAAGACATAAATCATGTCTCCTGGAAGGGGGAGGACGTATCACAGGCAGAGCACAGCGAGCTGAAATCTCTGAAACCGACTGGCCTTCACTTCCTACGAGACAGAGAAGCTCTTCTACCCCTGTATACGGGAGGAAACAGGACTGGACAACCGTGAATAGGAAGGTTAACAACAAACCTCCAAAACAACTGAATGTGAAACTGCAGAACAGATTTGCTCCACTATCAAAGGACCCTGGATCTCTATCGGACAACCATCCATCTAAAAGTAGCGAAGTAAGGTCTGAAAATCTGTTGAAAAGTAAAAGGCCACAGGGAAAGCTAAAGGCTAGGCCTGAAACTCTGATTGTGGGTGACTCTGCCGTAAAGGATGTACAAAGGCTGTGCGGTAAGAACACTAAAGTCCTCTGCTTTCCTAAGGATATGGTCAACAACCTGAAGGAGAGAATTCTTCAAATTGCAGATGAATATCCAACTGTGACAAACATTGTTCTGCATACAGGGTCAAACGATGTGTCCAAACAACAGTCAGAGGTTCTGAAACGGGACTTTACTGGATTATTAAATACTGTAAACTCTCTGAATGCAGCTGTATTCATCAGTGGGCCTGTACCGCCCGTCAGAGGAGGAGACGAGAGATTCAGCAGATTGTTTGCACTGAATAAATGGCTTATATCAACATGTGCTGACCACTCAGTGCATTTTATCAACAACTTTAATATTTTCTGGGAACGCAGGCATCTGTTTAAAGCAAATGGATTTAATTTTAACAAGTCAGGGGTGAAACTGTTCACCTCCAACTTGTTCTATTCCATACGTCATCCATCTGTGCTTGGTGCCAAGGCTGAGATAAACGAGGAGTTATCTAATAAAGAGGAACAAACAGTACTCCAAGAACAAACAAAGCCCAGCAGAAACCTTGAGGAGGAGCTCCATCTGCCCCCACCCGGGAAGAGCCTCAGAAAGGAGAGACATCTGAGGCAAGAAGAGGGGTCCCTATTTGCCTCCAACTCTCTCAACAACACCAACGACCAGGACCAGGACCAGGGACCACGACCTTCCCCAGTCCACCAAACCCCTGACAGGCCATCACCCCCCTCCCCCTCCCTTTCTCCCCCCTCCCCACACCTGAAATTCACTGAGGAGATGATGGAGCGGGTCAATGCTGGGCTCAGATCTACCCCCCGGCCCAATCCCTTTTTGTCCCCCATAAACCCCCCACCAGAGCAGCCAAAGGTTCGCCATCGAGCCCCGCCCTCAACAGAGCAATCAAAGTTACACTGCGCAGCCTCGCCCCCCTTAGTTCCTCCTTACCACCTTCATGCTCTGTCTCCGCAGTCTGATGTGTGATATGTGGAGGGTCCGGGCTGCGAGGATTATGACAGTGGTGACTTTTCCCAGGAGAAGCTGGGACCCTGTTTACTAGAAGGTTTTAAAATTTCTGTACTTTTAGGTGACAGAAGGAGACGTGTGGCCTGGTCAAAACACGGAGAGCTGCACTCTAAAAGATCTTTAAATGTAGTAAACATACCTTGTGTGCCACAGACTGCTCCCAAACACGAGGGGGCAAATAATACCTCTAAAACACTTAAGTTGGCTTTATTAAACGTTAGATCTTTAGCTGGGAAAACATTTTTAATTAATGATTTAATCACTGAGCACAGCCTTGATTTTATGTTTTTAACCGAAACTTGGTTGGACCAAAGTAACAGTGGAGCTGTTCTCATCGAGACGACCCCTCCTAACTACAGTTTTATCAGTGAGGCCAGGGTGAGCAGGAGAGGAGGAGGGGTTGCTGTCTTATTTAATGAATCATCTCAATGTAAGCAGCTATCTCCTGGAAGTTTTCAGTCTTTTGAATATGTGGCGTTACAGCTGAAGGCCCCATCCAAAGTTGTGTTTCTTAATGTTTACAGGCCTCCCAAATACTGCACAGACTTTTTTAACGACCTCAGTGAACTGCTGTCTGTGATCTGTGTTGATTTCGACTGTGTAATTATTGTTGGGGATTTTAACATCCATGTGGACAACCCTCAGGACAAAGGGACTAAAGACCTGAGTAACACTCTGGGCAACTTTGGGCTGACTCAGCATGTAACAGAGGCCACACATAATAGAGGACACACTCTTGACCTACTGATCTCCAAGGGCCTGAGCATTTCAAAGGTTACTGTGTCTGATGTGGGCCTGTCTGATCATTACTGTGTTTTCTTTGAAAGTAAAATCTCAGCCCACACAAATATATCAACAGCAGTGATCACAAAACGGTGTATAACTGAACACAGTAGTGAGATCTTTAACCAGGTCTTCCCATTAACACCTGACCTGTCCAGAGGTTCAGTCAATGAGCTCATCACTAGCTTCAATGCTAAAATGTTAAATGTAATGGACACTATTGCTCCCATTAAGGTGAAGGTTATCTCTGGAAGGAAGAAGTCTCCATGGAGAAACTCCACACTGGTGAAAAATGAAAAAAGAGAGTGTAGGAAAGCTGAGCGCAGATGGAGAAAAACAAACCTCCAGGTTCATTATGACATCTATAAAGAGAAACTTCACAATTATAATTTACAACTGAGGAGTGCAAGGAGGTCCTACTTCTCTGACATCATCACCAAAAACAGTCATAACGCTCGGGTCTTATTTTCTACAGTTTACAGACTAACAAACCCTCCTGTGTCAGTGGCAGCTGAACTTCATTCGACCATGGCCTGCAATGACTTTGCCAAATTCTTCACAGAAAAAATCCAAAAGATTAGACAAGCAATTGGTACATCAACAGCAGATCCAGGATATGTACTGTGTCCACCGAAAAACTGTTTAAACACCATCAAACAGTTTCACCCTATTAACAGCAAAGACCTGGAGGACATCTTAGGTCAACTGAACTCCTCCTCTTGCTGTTTAGATGTCCTGCCAACAAGTTTTTTCAAAAAGGTCTCAAAGACTTTGGAGTCAGACCTGTTACAGATCGTAAACTTTTCCTTAATATCAGGTGTGCTGCACCTTAGAACACATATACATCAACACTACATATGAGCGGGTAGAGGGAGGTTTGGAGTCTTCTCACACCCCCGGTCTCTGCGGCCTGCTGGAGCGGGGGGGCTAGGAGGAGGAGTTGGCCGTCCGACTGGGGTCTGGTGTGTGGGGCCTCCCTGCTGCTGCGGAGTCGGGGCAGTCTGCTTCTCCCCACTGCAGGGAAAAGGGTAACACCACCTGGGTCTGGGTGCAGTTTCCCCCTCCAGGGGCAAGGGTACCTAGACCCGGTTCTTAGAGTACGCTTGGGGAGTGTGATTGTGTGTACAGCGTCTCTTTATGTCTGTCTCCACGTTGGTTGAGTGTGGAGTAATTGCCTATGAGAGCATGAGGGTGGGAATGGATGTTTGTATTTGAGTGTGCCTGTATGTCTGTGTCTATATGTCAGGTTGGGTATCAGACGCCACCTCTCTGGGGACATCTCAGGCCCTCCAAGGTTTGGAGGCCTATCTCCCCCCACCACTTCCCCTGCTGGTGGCAGATGCCCTCAGACATCGATGCGTTGGTGGTTCTTTGTGTCCGGGGGTGGGCGTCCGGGTACACACTGGCTCACTCCTTGGTGGCTGCTTATCGGGGCCTGGAACCTGGGGCTCGCTCGGGCCACTTCGGGGGTGGGGTGCCCTCGGCCTCTCGGCCTGGGGCTCGGTCACTCAGGCACAGCTGGCTGCCGGCGGAGCTCACGGGCACGTCACCGCAACCCCCCCTGGCTTCTGCTCCGCGGCTGCTGAGTGATCCCTCATCTGGGACTCTCCTCAGCTCTTTCTGGGACAGTGGCGCGGCTGCCCCTCTGTTGGTCTTCCTTGGTCTCTTGTGTTCTGGGGGCCTCTGGATGTCTGGAGTTTTGATCTCCTCCATACCTGCTTCATGCCCTGGAGGATGGGACTGTGGCCCCCCACACCCTCTAGCAGATCATTACATTAAGGAACCTTTTAAATACAAGCGCGCTCATGCTCACAGGTGTACACACAGGTGATCACACACACAAACTACACCCTTTTTGGCTCCTACCTCAAAGCACACTGTGCGCTGTCGATCTTACGTGCTGCACAATAATGTTTAATATTAAGTATGTAGTGTTATATTCCCATATATCATTGTGATGTTGTTTATTCTATTACTCTCGTTTTCTTCTGCTTGTTTTCTTTTTTTCTTTCTCAACAGGTGATCCAGGTGATCGATATATGTATTTTTTGTCTGCTTATTTTGTTGGTTTTTGTTTTTTGCCCTTTATCCCCGTCCCTCTTCTCCGCTGTTTTTTTTTGTTTTGTTTTGTTTTTTCCCCCTCTTTCTTTCTCCCTTTTCTTTTCCCCTGTCCCGTATCTAGCAAGTAAAAAAAATAAAATAAAATAAAATAAACAATAAAAGGTAAATCAAATGGACCATTACGGCAAGGCTGGGATGGTCCATTTGGTAAAGTAAATCCGTTGGGCATCTTTCTTCGCCTTTAGACAATAATTCTGATGGCAAAAGAACCAAACGGGACAGGTTTAATAAAAAGAAAAAAAAAAAAAAAATGTCAGGTGTGTTTCCAGAACCACTAAAAACTGCTGTAATAAAACCTATACTGAAAAAGGACAATCTTGACAAGACACAAATGAATAACTACAGGCCGATCTCAAATCTCCCATTTTTAAGTAAGATCATTGAAAAAGCAGTTTCTCAACAGCTCAATTACTTCTTAACACAGAATAACTGCTATGATGCCTTCCAGTCAGGTTTTAGACAGAACCACAGCACTGAAACCGCTCTGACCAAAGTGTTTAATGACATATGTCTGAATACAGACGGTGGAACAATGTCAGTCTTAGTTTTACTGGATCTCAGTGCAGCATTTGATACAGCTGACCACAACATATTACTCAAACGACTGGAGAACTGGGCAGGTCTTTCAGGAACTGTACTAAACTGGTTCAAAACATACTTAGAAAACAGGAAATACTTTGTATCAATAGGTAACTTCACATCTGAGCAGACAAGTATCACATGTGGAGTTCCCCAAGGTTCCATCTTGGGACCCCTTCTGTTTAACATTTACATGCTCCCACTGGCACAGATTATAAAGAACAACAAAATAAACTATCATAGCTATGCAGATGACACACAAATATATATCACAATGTCACCAGGAGACCGAGGCCCTGTACAGGCTCTTGGTAAATGCATTGAGGAAATTAATGACTGGTTGTGCCACAATTTTCTCCAGCTAAACAAAAACAAAACTGAAGTAATAGTCTTTGGAGCCAAAGAAAAACGATTACAGGTCACCAGAGAACTTCAATCTATACACCTAAAAACCACCAACCAGGCGAGAAATCTGGGTGTAGTGATGGATGCAGACCTAAACTTAGAAAAACACATTAAGACAATAAGAAAATCAGCTTACTATCACCTCAAGAATATTTCAAGGATAAAAGATCTGATGTCTCAACAGGACCTGGAAAAACTAGTCCATGCATTCATCTTTAGCAGGCTTGATTACTGTAACAGCATCTTTACAGGTCTACCTAAAAAATCAGTCAGACAACTACAGCTCATTCAGAACTCTGCTGCTCGAGTCCTCACTAAGACCAAAAAAGTGGACCACATCAGTCCAGCTCTGAGGTCTTTACACTGGCTGCCTGTCCGTCAGAGGATAGACTTTAAAGTTCTGATGCTGGTCTATAAAGCTCTGAATGGTTTAGGACCAAAATACATCAGTGACCTCCTGACCCAGTATGAACCTTCCAGATCCCTCAGGTCATCTGGATCTGGATTTTTATCAGTTCCCAGAGTCAGAACCAGACACGGAGAAGCTGCATTCAGCTTTTATGCTCCATATATCTGGAACAAACTCCCAGAAAGCCTCAGATCAGCTGAAACACTCAGTTTATTTAAATCCAGGTTGAAGACTCACCTGTTCTCAGCTGCTTTTGAATAAAGCACCAAATCCACACTTTTAAGCTTAAATTTCAAAACTTACATTTTAACTACTGATTTTATCTGCTGTTCTGATTTTCATGTTCTGAAAACATCCCCCCACCCCCACTAGGTGATGGAGCCGATCAAAGGAACAGAGAGGGATTGATCTAATGTGATGGCAGAGGCTGTATCAAGACTAATGTGGTCTATTAGATGGTTTCTATATTGGTTAGAATTGAAATTATTTTTATTTTTCCAGTTAATGAGGACTGTTTTCTTGGCAATGCATAGGGCCGTAAAAACCATGTTTCTGTAGTGACATCATCCAATTTGCCCAACAAGCACACTAGAGGGGAGGCTGGTATGTTACATTTCAGACACTTTGATAAGTCTTCACATATCCTGCACCAAAACTTCTGAACTGGTGGACAGAACCAAAGAGCGTGGATATAATTGTCCGGTGTATTGGTTTGACAGTGTGAGCAGTTGTTGGAAGACGTAAAGCCCATCTTGAACATCCGATGACCAGTATAGTGCACTCTATGTAGTACTTTGTATTGTATTAACTGCAGACTGGGATTTATAATCCCAGTCTGTTACACAATGTAACAAAGATTATTTTAATTAAAAAATAACCATAAGCAGATGCCCAAAGCCTAACAACACAACCACAACAGATATTTAACTTTTGTACCACCAGGTTTTCATATACTTATATTTAAAAGTGTATTCCTCTCCCGCACTAACTCCCGCTTCGTCCACGATTGTTATGAGAAAAATTCTCCTGTATGACCCGCAATGAATTCTGGGATATGGTGGGCCTGGAAGGATGCACCCAACCCATCCTTCAAATCTGGGAAAAACAAGGACAGATTTGTGTCCACATTTGGAGGACTCTTCAAATTTGGACAGCCTTCGTCGGATTACTGTGACGTCATTGCCTCCAAATGTGGCCTTCAAAGGATGCTACTCCTGAATTTGGACACAGCACATATATGCACAAGAGGGTAATCAAGGAAGTGGAAACAGCTGGGAACAAAGGAGGGAGAAATGAGACAGAGGAAGCTAACGTGCACATGAGACAAGGGCTATCAAAATAAGACAGGAAACTCAACAAACACAGAGAGACACAGAAACTTGATCCAGGAAGAAACTAACAAACACCTGACAGACAGACATGACGGGCGATGACGGGCTTAACATAGAAGACACCAAGGGAAGAAACACAGAGACTAAGGGAACAGGAAGTAAACCAATAATCCTAAAGTCACTCATGAGCGGAGGAACTAACAGAGAAATCAAACACAAGGACATCAAACATAATTATATAGAATCTAGAAACAAGCACACATCTCAAAATCTAACCCACAATAAATGTATAAGATTCAAAAAGGTCCAAAAACACAAAGACCCTGAACCATGACACCAGCGTACATCCCCAGCAGGTCCCTGAGGTCATGTGATCAGGGCCTTTCATACGAGGCTGGAAACCAAAGGAGATAGGGCTTCTCCATCAGTGTCCTCAACAAGCCTGAGCTCTGTGGACTCTTAAAAAGCAGCTGATGTCCTCGCTGTAGATGCTGCTGATCAGTGAGTCGATGTCTCCATCACTCCAGGCGCACAGCTTGATGTCGTCTATGTGCAGGAGGTGGCTGATAGTCCCCACACTCCTGATTCTTTCTAGGCTACATGGTGGAGAAGGGGCGGTTAGAGCTGATCAAGCTAAGATCGAAGTGGTACTAGACTGTCCCCCTACAGCTACTTGAAAGCATCTTCAGTGCTTTCTCAGGTTGGCCACCTTCTGCCAGCCGTTCATCGAGAACTTCAGTATGATCACCCCGCCTCTCACCAACTTAACATCCCCTAAAGTTGCCTTTCAGTGGAACCACGTGGTGCAGAGTCAGCCTGTTTACTTCTGCCTATATCCTCGTCCAATTCGTCACGATCCAACAACTCGTAGTGGAGGTGGATGCTTCTGATTCTGGTGGTCAGGACACTGATTCACAGTCCAAGGAGGGTAAAATGCACCCGTGCACTTTTTTCTCTCACTGTCTCTCCACTATAGAACAGAACTATGATGTGGGGACCGCGAACTGTTGGCAGTGAAAATAGCCTCCGCAGAGCTCAGACCTTGGCTGCAGGGACCTGAGCATCTGTTCATCATGTGGAGAGATCATAATTGTCTCGCTTAACTCCAGGCACGCCAGGTGGACCCTCTTCTTTGCTCATTTTCAGAATCAGAATAATTTATTGATCCCTACAAAAATAATGTAAAAATTAAATAAATAAACAAAATAAATACAATTAAATTAACTAATTAAATAATATTTTTTTTATTTTGTCATCACCTACAGACCCAGATTCAGTAACATGAAGTCAGATGCCTTATCCCAGCAATTCTCTCCCTCCAAACCTTTTGCAGAAGGACCACAATTTTGCCACCTCCATGCTGCATGAGTTCATTGAATCCCTGCTCCACACTGCCCAGCGCGATGAGCCTGACCCTGGTAACAGACCTCATAACCATCTGTAGGTTTGATCTGCAGTCCAGTTTTCGTGTATAGAATTTCGAAAAAACATCGGTGCAAATTATAAGTCTGTATCATCATGTCTGGTGTTTTTGTGTTTGTTGGTTTGTTTTTATTTTGTTTTATTTTGCGAGCTGATTATTAGATGCTGCTCCAGCCAGCCAGAGAATCCCCCGCCGCCCCGCCCTCTCCTCCCTGTTCCGCAAGCAGCAGGCGCAGCTCGCAAACGGAGGGCGCCCTTACTCCCAGCAAATGGGCGATAGAAAACCGATCGGTGCCTATGCCATTCCCAGTATGCGCCGGCTGATGTCGGGGCAGCATGAGTACGAGTAATTTTTTTTTTTTTTTGTCGATGCCCGTGATGCCGCCCCCCACCACTATGCCGCCCCGGGCGACCGCCCGTCTCGCCCATATCAAAACCCGCTACTGCCTGTAACTGTTGTGCCCTGCTTAGCAAGAGTAGCAAGAGTACTGACAGAGATATGTCATGGTCCCGTACCCCGCCGGCTGACCCTGTGTTAGGCGAAAAGTTTTGTTTTGTTTTCTGCTCTCTCTCTGTCTCTCCTCTGCCGGGCCGGAGCTGATTACAGGCTCCCGCCGGTAGCCCACGCACCTGCGTCCAATCTCCACACCTGCTGCTGAGCTCCAGTAATCCTGAGCCTACTTAAGACAGCGGCGCTTGCTACTCATCGCTGGATTGTTTAGCAATCTGCGTCAGTCAATCTGTAGCTTGAAAACTAGAATCCGTGAGTTGTCATTTTGAGTGTGTTACTAACTGAAGCTTCTGTGCGTAGATCTTTCTGGACCTGCCCACCTAACAATCCTGCGAGCAAGTGTGTGGAAGTGTGAGAGCCTGCTGAGGAGAGTGGAGCTCTTCCCCCACGGACCCTGCAGCCCTGGACCCCCCTCGAGCACACTGTATATATAATCTCTTGGTGCTGTCACTGTAAATAAATGTACTGTCTTTTCTGCAAGGATCCCTGGTCTGCGCCTGTTTAAAAACTCTGACAGGATATTTCCCATAGAGACTGCTCTTCATCGGCTCCCTGTTTAATCCAGAATTGAAATTAAAAATTTTCTGCTCACACAGAAGGTCTTGGACAAACCTCGTCCCTTTCCTCTTCCTTTGTCATTGGCCATCAGTAGCACAGTTTCCACCAGCACCCAGTTGGCCAACAGGCAGTTTTATGCCTGAAGCAACCCTTTACTTTGTGCTGGGACCAGTACTATGATCCCAGCACAAAGGGCCATAAGCCAGTGCCCCCCCTTTGGCTGGTTTGGTTTTCTGAAAGAACATCACTTCAATTTTATTTATTTTTATTTTTATAGCATTTTACATTTATAACATTTATACTCTAGGCTAAAGACCATCCAATTTTATAGAGAACTCCAAGGATCAAACAGTCTTCCATGAGCAGCAGGTGGTTCCTTATAAACATTACTCCCCTTGTTTAATCATTGCTTTGCAATATAAAGCACATTAAGAAGTTGTGAACTGGTGCTTTAAAGTTAAAGTAACTGACATTATTGCTGGAAGCTCTGTACGCTCTTTTTTTCCAAATAGCAGTCTTCATCCTTCCTGTGGCCATTAGTAATTATATTACAGTAACTGTTATACCACTATAGTTGAATTACAAAGGTTATTCAGTTATCTGCATGCTAGACAGAGAGAAAAGGGAAAAAATCAAACGACAAACATTGTTTTCCTTCTTGCACGCTCCCACTGCAGTCCGCTGATTGAGGAGGAATATGGTGGCACAGTACGATTCAGCCTTTCAGGATTGGCGACACAGACATGACTTTTATTTTGAACACACAAACAACGAGAACATGATAGTAATGTGGAAACTGTATCCAAGACAGAAATAACAGCATAATATTGCTAACACAGCTCTGACCCTTTGCAAGCGTCTCTACAGTCAGCATGCTAACGCTAAGCTAGCCAAGAACCCAGAGTGTATGCAGACCCCAGCACAGCAGCCAGAGCCTAAACGTCAACAGGTAACAGGCTGATGAGCAGTCAGGCTGCAGCCTCCATTTCTACCTGCTCATTATTTTACACCAGAATCACCATGGCGACCACTTTAAAGTCTGTTTGGATTGGTGTTTATCTTTGCTTGGTGTTGATACCTAAAAATGAAAAGTAACGTTGTATGTGTGTCGTCATTAGAATAAGATTTGTGTTGGAGTGTGTGACTGTAGCCTCAGGTTTATATTGTTAACTGTTGAAGATGAGGAAATGCGTTTCAGGTTATTTTACTGAGTAAAGAAAAAGTAATGTCATAAGTAGTGCAACGAAATACTTTCTCCAGAACAGAGTCAAGTAACATACTGCAGTATGTTTAAGAAGAGTAGCAGCTAATGCATATTACTTTACTTTTCTTTGTGTAACAATCTGAATACTGAACATCACCGATGATGACCCAAGAAGGTTTAAAAAATTAGAATATGGACTTAGAGGACTGATGATGCTTCTGGGAGAACGTTTTTGTCAAGTTAGCAAGAGCAAATAATTTGATCCAACTAGGAAGTGACCACAACTAAGAAGTACATCAGGCAGTTTACAGCAAGACTACTGCATCCAGTGTTTTGGTCTACGCTTGCTGTTTGGATGCAGTGCTCTGGTCACCATGGAAACCCATTCCATGAAGCTAATCTGAAGTTTGGAGGTCCGTCGTGATTGGCTCTGCAGAAAGCTGGTGACCTACGGTCACTCTGCGCCTCACCTGCCCCCGCTCGCTGATTTACGTGGCCAACCACTTCATGGCTGAGTTGTTGTCAGTCCCAACCACTTCCTCTTTGTTATGATGACTTTAACAGGTGACTGTGAAATATTTGTGAGGAATTTCACGACTGGACTTGTTGCACAGCTGACATCCTGCCACAGATCCACTCTGAGCTTTTTATTTACAAAGAAACATTTTATTTTTATTACACAGGAACAAAAATGTGTTGGATGCTGATATTCAGGAAGTCAGGTGCAGTGTGTCAGCTGTCAATTTATCCATAATATCATTTTAATCCATGATATGACCGACTGATGGTTGTGAATGAAAATCATTTCTTACAGGTCAGATGATCAGTAACTAATCATGACTAATGATAACATTAAAATTGCTTTTCATATCACAGTATGACACATTTTTTCTCTTTCGCTGCTGCAACAGCAGCTCCCACTGCCGCTCCCAGTGCTGCTCCCACTGGACCCAGCAGACTTCCAGCACCCGCTCCGATCCCCACACTCTTCAGGAACTTCTTCTTTTTCTCTTCCTGTCCTCCTGCACCTCCTGCTTCTTCTTCCACCATCTCTGTATCTTCTCTCTGAATTCATTCAGTCTCTTCTCTGAGGGCTCTCTCAGCCTCCTGCAGCATCTCATTGGTGTAACATTTTCCTCCGTTGCTCTGAACCATGGTGTTGATCTTCTCCAGCAGCTCCCTGACCTGAGAGACATCCTCACTTCTGTTCTTAAAAACATGATATCCTCCACCACACTGAGTGATGAAGCCATGCAGACGCTGATTTCCATTTATTAATGTGTCTATGTTAGCTTCATTGTCCACATCATCTCCATGTGTGAACAGCACCATAGTATAATCTGCTGCTTCTTTTCCAAATATCTCCTGAAGGATTTTCACTGTTTCTTGTTCTTCTTTGGTGAATCTGCCAATCTGGACGACGATCAGGAACACGTGAGGACCAGGAGCAACAAAGGAGATGCATCTAACAAACTGTTTCTTCACCTCCTCTTCAGACACAGTGATGTCAAACAGGCCCGGAGTATCGACGACAGCCAGCGTCTGTCCTTCCACCTCTCCTGTTTCCTTCTGACACTCTGACGTCACTGAAGCAAAAGAGGATGTAGATTTAAAGGCTTTTCTTCCCAAGATGGTGTTTCCTGATGCACTCTTCCCAACTCCTGTTCTCCCAACAAGCACCATCCTGAGGTGGAGGTCCTCTGCATCTGCTGTGGAAGTTAAACAGATGGCTGTCATTATTAGTGGGAGTCCCTCAGTCATCATGTGGAATAGTAAAATATAAACACAGAGAATGACCTTCTGCTTCCTCCTGTACATGGATGACATCACGCTGTGTGTCAGGAGTGAGCGAGGCATCAACGTGTTGATCAGCAGGATCTACAGCGAGGACATCAGCATGTCATTCAGAGTGCATAAGTGTGTCTGAGTGTTCTCAAAGAGAGGGACGGTGATCCGGACTGAGACGTGGAGTCAGACCATAGAATAAGAGATACCTGAGCATCCACAGGCCAACATGAAGAAGCTGCAAGAAGGTCACCCGCACGTATCTATAGAGGCATGCTTCACCACTTCATGCTCGTCTACAAACCCAGAGACTCCACCCATATTTCAGTCCCCTCATGCCCAGCGGGTCAGGTCTTCCTCCTCGCCAGCCTCCGTCATACTTCTGTCTTTTCTAATTGTTCTTGTCATGAACTTTGGTGACATGAACTGAGGTTAAATGTACAGTTTGAGTGTGGAACTGTTGTGTTTCTTTCCCACACAGTGGTGTCTCTGAACCATGACTGACTGAGGGGTAAATGTTGGGGTAAATCCCCAAAACAGTTGCTTTTTACTGTAAAGCAATAAAGGTGTTTAGACACACAGTGAGTGAAGAAGAAACACCCAGTGCATCATGGGAATCCCCGGCAGACTACGCATATTGCAGCATAACTAAGGGAGGATTCAGGGTCACCTGGTCCAGCCCTAACTATATGCTTTAGCAAAAAGGAAAGTTTGAAGCCTAATCTTAAAAGTAGAGATAGTGTCTGTCTCCTGAATCCAAACTGGAAGCTGGTTCCACAGAAGAGGGGCCTGAAAACTGAAGGCTCTGCCTCCCATTCTACTTTTAAATACTCTAGGAACAACAAGTAAGCCTGCAGTGTGAGAGCGAAGTGCTCTAATAGGGTGATATGGTACTACAAGGTCATTAAGATAAGATGGGGCCTGATTATTTCAGACCTTGTATGTGAGGAGCAGGATTTTGAATTGATCAATTATTAAGTCATGTACTAACAGAGACTTGGAGGAGAGAGACCTAATATTTAATAATCCACATTTCACTGTTTTACTCTTTGGTTCAGATGTGGATACTGTATTGTTCTTTCTTTGTGATTTTTTATGTTTAAGTTGTTTGTTGCTGGTTTTTAGTTTGTTTTTTGTCTGTTTGGGAGCTGACACGGTCTCAATGGAGATGGGTTTTTGGGGGGTAACAGGAGGAGAGAAGCTGCAGAGAGGCGTGTAAGACTGCAACTCTGCTTCCTGGTCCCAACTCTGGATAGTCATATTTTGGGGGGTTTAATAAATTTGTCCATATGTCTAGAAATGAGAGCTGCTCCATCCAAAGTGGGATGGATGCCGTCTCTCCTAACAAGACCAGGTTTCCTCCGTCATCGTTAAGCTGAGGATGTGTTTATATATTTTCACCTAAACCTGCAAACATTATTCTGTGGTTATATATAAACCCATAGAAGTTAACGAGGGTGTATATATACTGAGATGAGTGCAGCAGGTGTGGAAGAAAGCACAGGTAACATTACTGAGGGCAGAGAAAACTTCAGGATGATCACCTGAACTGAAACATCACAACAATCCAAACTATCACTGTCATAAAAAAAACTAACCACAATTAGCTCGACACTTATGAGAAGTTACAGTCAAACTGGCAGAACAGCATTGCTCTGATCATCTACAGGAAATCATTTAAAGTCCGTTTCTGTTGTAGAGTCGGTGCTGCAGACACCTCTGAGCTTTCACTCCACTTTGTGGACACAGTTCACAGTCACCGTCTGTGGAAGCTCTGTCTGTCGAGCGAGTGGATACACTCAGGGATGAAGCTTGAGTTATTGATTTGTCTCTTTAGTCTCTCACGGTTTATTAAGAAGACAAATGACAGGCTGTGGTTGGTGTGCCTGCAACCCTGTGTAACACAGACCTGTTCTCACCACTGCATGAACCACAACTCAGGTGTTGGTGTTTCAAACAAATAAAACATTAAAAAGCAACAGAGATTAAAGAGACATAGACTCAGGTCACAGGAATGACTTATCACAGCTCAGGTAAACAGGCAGCTCTGCAGTTTCTGACTTTTATTATACAAAGTTTGTCTGAACAGTAAATCAGAATAAAACTTGTAGATGTACTTACGAGGTAGTGAGCCGGCCATGTTGGTGCTGCTCAGGGTTAAAGCTGTGTCACAGTCACATGCCTGCTGCCGAAATGTTTTGCATGAGCAGGTTGTTGCACCGTGAAGATTGTCCCTCCCTTTAAATGCAAGGTGCCAGACCTGTCCTACACACAGGAACAACACTCGGGCTGTCGCACCAAACACAGGGAAACACAGCCATCAGTGTCAGTGTGCTCAATCATCCAGGCAAGTACATCCGAGTGGGAGGACAGTGCTGGGACACTGGTACAGCACATGTGGGTGAAAATTCTTGTGTGCAAGCGTCACAAGCAACAGAGGTGCAAAATACAAGAAGCATAAGAAACAAAGACAAATATAAGAATAGGAATATGAGTTATATGAATTATGAGAATAAATATATGTACAAATATAAGAATGTATGTGCGTCTCTATATACATACTATATAAGAGTCAATACTTTTGCCAACAGTGTATTTTGAGGTTAAAATGTTGCCTTTTTTTAACAGAGTAAACAAACTGATGGTACTGACGTTCCATGGAATGATCCAGCTGATTGATAACAAGACTAAAAGTTTTTGGTTGATGGCAGTTTGGCTAAAATTTCCCCTAAAAGGAAACATTTGTGAGCCAGTTTCCAACCATGTGGCCTCCTCCCACGACTGCAGGTTTATGTATGTGACAGAACGTGGAGTGGTATACAAACCCACTGAGGACTGTCCTCTCTCTGGAATCTGCCCTATAGTCACTTTAACAAGTCATTAAGTGCTGATGTGACAGCTGGAGTGTTGTTCCTGTATGTGATATGGTGGCATTAAAGGGAGGGGCAATCTGCACAGAGCTGATGTAGCTGTGACAGCTTTCACAATCGAGAGCAGCACCAGCATGGCCGGCTCAAACGACGTAAGTACATCTACAAGTTTGATTCTGATTTACTGTTCAGACAAACGTTTTATGATAAAAGTCAGAAACTCCAGAGCTGCCTGTTTACCTGAGCTGTGAGTCTTTATTTCTGTGCCCTGTGTGTAGATCTTATTTATCTGTTACTTTTAATTTATGTTTATTTGTTTGCAACAACAAATCCTGAAACATGTGGTTCATGCAGTGGTAAGAACAGATTTGTTTTATGCAGGGTTACAGCCAACAGCCACACCAACCAGAGCCTGCCAACCCACCCAGTCTTCACTTTGAATGGCATAGACAGACAGACAGACAGACAGACAGATAGATAGATAGAAAAACTCTCAGACTGATGCCCTGACTTTATCAGTAAAACTGATTTCGGGGGATTTCGATGTGCGGAGTAATCCTGTTCTGCCAGTTTGGTTGTTGGTTCTCGTAAACTTGAGGAAATTATGGTTAGCATTCTCGTCTTTGTTTTGATTGATGTGTGATTGTTTTGGATTGTTCAGATGTTTAGTCATGAGTCATTTCCTGTTTTATTTCAGTAATCAGTCCTTATGTAATGCTGTAAGTTTTACTTCCCCGATTCCTGGGTTTTCCTTCCTTGGTACTTCATCATCAGTGTCACCTATCCCTGATTCTGTATATGTAACTGTCCTAGTGTGACGAGCTGGTTGAGGGAGTCCCACTAATAACAGCAGTAATCTGTTTATGTTCTTCAGCAGTTGAAGATGTTCCACACCTGAGGATGGTGCTTGTTGGGAGAACAGGAGCTGGGAAGAGTGCATCAGGAAACACCATCTTAGGAAGAAAAGCTTTTGAATCTATAGCTGCTTTTTCTTCAGTGACAGTAGGGTGTCAGAAAATAACAGATCAGGTAGACTGTCAGATCCTGGATGTTGTTGATACTCCAGGACTGTTTGACACTGATAGACCTGAAGACGAGCTGAAGAGAGAGGTTGCCAGATGCATCTCCTTTGCTGCTCCTGGTCCTCACGTGTTCCTGATCGTGATCCAGATTAGCAGATTCACCAAAGAAGAACAACAAACAGTGAAAATCCTGCAGAAGATCTTTGGAGAAGAAGCAGCAGATTATACTATGGCACTGTTCACACATGGAGATGATGTGGACAATGAAGCTAACATAGACAAATTGATAAACAGAAGTCCGTCTCTGAGTGGCTTCATCCAACAGTGTGGAGGAAGATATCATGTTTTTAACAACAAAATCAAAGATCCCTCTCAGGTCAGAGAGCTGCTGGAGAAGATCAACACAACTGTTCAGAGAAATGGAGGAAAATATTACACCAATGAGATGCTGCAGGAGGCTGAGAGAGCCGTCAGAGAAGAGCAGGAGCGACTTCTGAGAGAAAATATAGCGATGGAAGAGCAGGAAGCAAGAAGGCGTGCAGAGAAAAAGAACAAGTTCCTGAAGGGGGTGGGGATCGGGGCGGGAGTGGGAAGTGTGTTTGGTCCACTGGGAGCAGCTGTGGGAGCGGCAGTGGGAGCTACAGCTGTAGCCGTGAAAGAGAAAGAGTGTGTTACTCAGTGAATTTGATCCCATGACAACTTCCAACAACCTGCTCTGACTATATCATGCTGTCCATCCAGTGATCAGCTTCGTCAGCTCACTAATAATTTTCAGTTATTGATGATTAATGGGAAACAAGAATAGTTTAGTCCACAACAATCAGTAGGTCTTTTGCATATAAAAGTTTTAGATGACTCTGTGTCCACACTGATCTGCTGACTATCAGGTGTGTTCCTGGGTAATAAACACCTGCCTCTGATCTCACACATCAAACACTTCTTCATACTGCACTGCAGAGACATGGAGATTATCCTGGGCCATGTCTCTGGGGTGGTAGACTATGCAGAGACTCCCACACCTCCTTCTCCCAGCTACCTCCTCCAGGTGGTCTGGAGGGGAAAACTGAAGCATTCTCAAGCCAGTCGAACCACCTCAGCTGGCTCCTTTTGATGTGGAGGAGCAGCAGCTGTACTCTGAGCTCCTCCTGAAGCTCATTTCTGCTGCTTGTATCTGTGATGCCAGAGCTCGTGACCACAGGTGAGCGTAGGAACGAAGGCTGACCATCAGCACAACAGACTGGTACATCATCCTTCCTGATAATTAAAGCAGGTGCTAATGTGGAAAACTGATAAAGAGCATTATAAATTTTGAGTTTTGAGAGGTGAGGAGTACATTCATCATCTGTTTACTGTATTTTCTGGTTAAAGCATCTAAACAAGTAACAAGCCTCAGTCTGAGCCTGTGGCTGGGAGATGTGGACTGTTAGAAGACCTCTACGTCCTTCTGAGATGAACAGCAGCTAATGATTCTTCTTCCGTTTACAACACTCCTGAAAAAACAATGACAACTTTTTAAAAATCGGATTCTTCACTGAGCCCCAGAATCACAACACAGTCCTGGGTTGAATCTCCACTGATCGCTGCTGTCAGCTTGTAAAAGCAATAAATAAAGCATATAACTGTATTCAAAGTGAAGCTCTCCTGGTCTTGATGTACTCGAATCAGAGGTTTCTTTAAATGCCAGCAGCACCTCCTCAGTGATGTATGAGTGCAGATTGCATAATGAATTCGTCCCAGACTGTGACATTCCTTTGGAGTAAGAATGTACTTAGACCTTCAAGTACAGCAGCTAAGAACTTTTACGAGAAGGGAGCTGGTGTTAACCAGAGTGCTTCACTGAGTCATTTGGTCCTGGCTGTCGGGGGGCTTATCAAAGGCTGGCAGGACAAGAAGTAAAATGGAGAGAGTGTTCTCTCCAGGAGTTTAGCTGATGTAGAGTGGGAAGGTATGGTGGGTGTGTTCTGGTTAAAGAACACGGAAGTAGCTTTAGTAGATTTATTCAGCTGTGGTCTGTAGTAACGATACATAAAGCAACTATCAGTACAGCACGCATCAAACATTCAACATGCCCACACATAATTCTAGCACAGAGATTGGACAAGGAAACTGTATTCAACACTCACGTGTATAACAACTTCAACAATTACACAAGGTTTATAACTAGCATTAACTAACTTAGTAGTTTACATAGCGTATTAGCATAAGATAACATTAGCATAGTCACGAGGGAACAAATACACAAAATAGCATTTGACATACACAACATCATGTAAACAGAACCCACCTTCTGGCATTCACACACAGCAATAAACCAAAAAACCCCAACTTGCTAGTGAGAGGACACAAGGAAAGAATGATGGCTATCAGCAGCTATGAAGGCAGATTAGCAGCACATGGCACAGGGTGGTGCATTCAGGGAGCGTTAGCATAGATAAGGTGAGTTCAATGACGTAGGACACATAATTTTTCACAGCAAAAACACTATCAATAAACAAACCACAACACTTCAACCAAGCAAACAACGTGTAAACAGTCGGCTTTCTAACAAGAAGAGTTGGATGGATCTCCTTCATCTTCTGTAAGATGAATCTCACACTGTTGTAATGTGAGTTATCACACCACTTCAATCTGAAACTGGAGTGCCAGAGTAACCTCGATAGATTCTCCAGGTGTTGCAAAGGAAAGCGATCCATCCATCCATCCACCCACCCATCCATCCACCCACTCATCCATCCATCCATCCATCCATTCATCCATCATCCATCCATCCACCCACGCACCCATCCATCCATCCATCAACCCACCCACGCACCCATCCATGCATCCATCCATCCATCGAACCACCCACCCACCCACCCATCCATCCATCCATCCATGCACCCATCCATGCATCCATCCATTGAACCACCCACCCATAAACCCATCCATCCACCCATAAATCCATCCATCCATCCATTCATCCATCCATCCATCCACCCACCCACCCATCCACCCACTCATCCATCCATCCATCCACCCACCCATCCACCCACTCATCCATCCATCCATCCATCCACCCACCCACGCACCCATCCATCCATCCATCCATCCATCCATCCATCCACCCATAAACCCATCCATCCATCCATTTTCTTCCCCTTATACCAGGGTCAGTTGGTCTGGAACCAATCACAGCTGCCATAGGGTGGCATCACATTTAGGGCTAGTTTAGAATCACCAACTGACTTATCTTGAAGAGTGTGGTCATATCCATTAAAACTGCTGTAACTCTTGACTTTATTATGGAAGTGTTCTTACATTTGGTTCAAATGTACAAACATGAATATATCTTCAAAATGCATTTCCATTGCTTTACACTAGAAACATGGTTCCACTTTTAAAATGTCAGCATGACGAGGACATATTACTGCTGGTAGTACCATCCAGTGGTCAGTTACAAAATTATAATGCACTATAAAATTCTCCCATATGCTTCCAGAATCTGTACTGTGCAAAAGACTTGAGCCACCCCATCACCTGTTTCCCCTGGTGCAGTGATTTATTGAAACGCACACACATGAATGGAACTAGAGTCTATAAGACAAAAACGGACTTTTCATTCCAAGAGCTCAGACTTTATGAAGCGGTGTCAGATCATCTTGGCATAAAACAGAACAAAGAATAGCTTCAAGAAGGCTGAAGTCTCAGGGCTCCTGAGTGTTTCCCACTGTTTTGAGTTCTTGTGGGTTCATGATTTATTTCTCAGTTTATTTTTGGATTTCTTTTTAGTTCTACATAGTTTAATCCTTGGTGTCTAGTATTATTTCCCACTGCATCCTAGTTTAGTTATTCGTGCTTCTAGTTCTTAGTTCGTTGGTTAGTTCCCTTCCATGTCTTAGTCTAAGCTTGATGTGTCCTCTCTAGCATTCTCTGTATTTAGTCAGTCTTGTATACATATTTGTTTCCCTTTCTGTCTCTGTTGTTTGTTTACTCTTGTCTTAGTGTCAAATCTGCATTTCTGTTTCCATCCATCCATCCTCTTCCGCTTTATCCGGGGCCGGTTCGCGGGGGCAGCATCCTAAGCAGAGAAGCCCAGACCTCCCTCTCCCCAGCCACCTCCTCTAGCTTATCCGGGGGAACACCAAGGCGTTCCCAGGCCAGCCGAGATATATACTCTCTCCAGCATGTCCTGGGTCTGCCCTGGGGCCTGCTCCCGGTGGGACATGCCCGGAACACCTCACCCAGGAGGCGCCCAGGAGGCATCCTTATCAGATTACCAAACCTACTCAGCTGGCTCCTTTCGATGTGGAGGAGCAGCGGCTCTACTCTGAGCCCCTCCCGGATGGCTGAACTTCTCACCCTATCTCTAAGGGAGAGGCCAGCCACCCTTCGGAGGAAACCCATTTCCGCCACTTGTATCCGCAATCTCGTTCTTTCGGTCACTACCCACAGCTCGTGGCCATAGGTGAGGGTAGGGACGTAGATCGACCGGTAAATTGAGAGCTTCGCTTTTATACTCAGCTCTCTCTTCACCACGACGGACCGGTGCAGCACCAATCCGTCTGTCGATCTCCGGCTTCCTTCTCCCATCACTCGCGAACAAGACCCCGAGATACTTGAACTTCTCCACTTAGGGCAGGAACTCATCCCCAACCCGGAGTGGGCACTCCACCCTTTTCCGGCTGAGAAGCATGGCCTCAGATTTGGTGGTGCTGATCCTCATTCCTGCTGCTTCACACTCGGCTGTGAACTGTTCCAGTGCGAGCTGGAGGCCATCACCTGATGAAGCCAACAGAACCACATCATCCATGAAAAGCAGAGATGAGATTCTGAGGCCGCCTAAGTGAAAGCCCTCCACCACTTGGCTGCGCCTAGAAATCCTGTCCATAAAAATTATGAACAGAATCGGTGACAAAGGGCAGCCCTGGCGGAGCCCATCACCCACCGGGAACGAGTCCGACTTATTGCCGGCAATGCGAACCAAGCTCTTGCAACAGTTGTATAGGGATCGAATGGCCCGTAGCAATGGGCCAGACACCCCATACTTCCGCAGCACCTCCCACAGGACACCCTGAGGGACACGGTCGAATGCCTTCTCCAAGTCCACAAAACACATGTAGACTGGTTGGGCAAACTCCTATGTGCCCTCAAGTATCCTTGATAGGATAAAGAGCTGGTCCAGTGTTCCACGACCAGGACGAAAACCGCATTGTTCCTCCTGTATCCGAGGTTCGACTAGCGAATGAACTCTCCTTTCCAGCACCCTGGCATAGACTTTCCCAGGGAGGCTGAGGAGTGTGATCCCCCTGTAGTTGGAACACACCCTCCGGTCCCCCTTCTTAAAGATGGGGACCACCACCCCGGTCTGCCAGTCCAGGGGTACTGCCCCTGATCTCCACGCAACATTGTAGAGGCGTGTCAGCCAGGACAGCCCTACAACGTCCAGAGCCTTCAGGAACTTGGGGCGGACCTCATCCACACCAGGGGCTCTGCCACCAAGGAGTTGTTTAACTGCCTCAGTGATCTCACCCCCAGAAATTGGCGGGGGTGAGATCCGCCAATTTCCGGATCTCCCCCTCATCCCCAGACTCTGCTTCCTCCTCGGAAGACGTGTCAGTGGGATTAAGGAGGTCCTCGAAGTATTCCTTCCACCGCCCGACAATTTTCTCAGTCGAAGTCAGCAGCGCTCTGCCAGCACTATACACAGTGCAGGTAGAGCACCACTTTCCCCTCCTGAGACGCCTGATGGTTTGCCAGAATCTCTTCGAGGCAGTCCGAAAGTCTTTTTCCATGGCCTCTCCGAACTCCTCCCACACCCGAGTTTCTGCTTCAGCCACTGCCCGAGCCGCGTTCCGCTTGGCCTGTCGGTACCTGTCAGCTGCCTCCGAAGTCCCACAGGCTAACCAAGCCCGATAGGACTCCTTCTTCAGCCTGGTGGCTCCCTTCACCTCTGGTGTCCACCATTTGGTTCGGGGATTACCACCACAGCAGGCACCAACCACCTTGCGGCCGCAGCTCAATGCAGCAGCTTTGGCAATGGAGATGCTGAACATAGTCCATTCGGACTCAATGTCCCCAGTCTCCCTCGGAATGCTGTTGAAGCTCTGCCGGAGGTGTGCGTTGAAGATCTCACCGACTGGGGCCTCTGCTAGGCGTTCCCAGCATACCCTCACTACGCGTTTAGGTGCACCGGGTCTGTCCAGCGTCCTCTCCCGCCCTCCTCCATTTCTGTTTCCTTGATCTGTTATTTCCTGTTTTATTTTGGCAACCTATATCTTGTGTGTGTTATGTTTTGCTTCATGTGTCTCGTCTCTTGTGATTTAGTTCACCTGTTCTCCCCAGCTGTCTCCACTCTTTCCCATTATCACCCTCCTGTCTCACTCTCCTTTTGTCCTTTGTTGGAATGTCAGTCATCTTTCCCACATGTCTGCTAGCTTTTGTCTTCCTGTTTCCTGTAGTTCCTAGTGCTATTCACCAGTATAGGCTTTTGTGTGAGTTTCTCAGTTTCCTTTTATATCCTTTGCATTTTGCATTCTTCTCCTGAGACAAAATAAATGGCCACCTTTCATTATAACTCACCTGCTTGTGAGAATTTTTGAATTGTTTGGAGCTTGTTGTACGGTGAACACAGTTAGTTCTCCTGCTCGTAAAGTGAAAGTGTTTCTGTTGGCCGGTTGTTTGGGAATGTACGTACTGTAGCGTCTCTTGTTTCCAGGAGGACTGCAGAAATGTGTGGAGGGAGCTAAACACTAATATACATAGACACCGAGGAGGGCGAAACATCACCATGGACCATGGAGGAGAATTTTCAATTCAATTCAATTCAATTTTATTTATGCAGCGCCAAATCACAACATCAGTCGCCTCAAGGTGCTTTATATTGTACAGTAGACCCTACAATAATACATACAGAGAAAAACCCAATAATCATATGACCCCCTATGAGCAAGCACTTTGGTGACAGTGGGAAGGAAAAACTCCCTTTTAACAGGAAGAAACCTGGACCCAGCATACTTAGGTTTTGCCTTGGGGAAGGATTTGCTCTTGGAGCAGTGGGATTACTGCTGGAGTGTAAACCATGCCACGGATTAACATAAGAGACACATACAAGTCTCCCTGAAAAGCCTTCAGTTAATCCAAAATGCTGCAGCAAGAGTCCTGACAGGGACTAGAAAGAGAGAGCAGATTTCTCCTGTATTGGCTTCCCTTCATTGGCTTCCTGTTAAATCCAGAATTCAAAATCCTGCTCCTCACATACAAGGTCTGAAATAATCAGGCCCCATCTTATCTTAATGACCTTGTAGTACCATATCACCCTATTAGAGCACTTCGCTCTCACACTGCAGGCTTACTTGTTGTTCCTAGAGTATTTAAAAGTAGAATGGGAGGCAGAGCCTTCAGTTTTCAGGCCCCTCTTCTGTGGAACCAGCTTCCAGTTTGGATTCAGGAGACAGACACTATCTCTACTTTTAAGATTAGGCTTCAAACTTTCCTTTTTGCTAAAGCATATAGTTAGGGCTGGACCAGGTGACCCTGAATCCTCCCTTAGTTATGCTGCAATAGGTGTAGGCTGCTGGGGGATTCCCATGATGCACTGGGTGTTTCTTCTTCACTCACTATGTGTTATAGACCTCTCTGCATTGAATCATATCTGTTATTAATCTCTGTCTCTCTTCCACAGCATGTCTTTATCCCGTCTTCCTTCTCTCACCCCAACCAATCACAGCAGATGGCCCCGCCCCTCCCTGAGCCTGGTTGTGTCGGAGGTTTCTTCCTGTTAAAAGGAAGTTTTTCCTTCCCACTGTCACCAAAGTGCTTGCTCATAGGGGGTCATATGATTGTTGGGTTTTTTTTTCTCTATCTATTATTGTAGGGTCTACTGTACAATATAAAGCGCCTTGAGGCGACTGTTGTTGTGATTTGGCGCTGTGTAAATAAAAGTGAATTGAATTGAAATACAGACAGTGTTTTGTGACAACTTCCTGTTATCCACTGCTTTTCCCCTGAGTTTCCCAGACATCAAACAACTGGCTCAAATCATACCTGACCTGCGAGTCTGTCCAAAGTTTGAACTGTCGGTCAAAGAGAGTTTGGCCATTCATTTGGAATGCCTCCCTTCCTGGTATTCCCAGCAGCAACAGTCATAGCGGCAGCGTCTTGCAGAAAAGACGATGCCCTCGTTGTTGTCACACCACACCTCACAACTGTAGATTTTGCCACTTCTAGTATTGTAGCAGTTTCTGGGATGGGTTTTTTCTGTTTTGGCAGATTAAGGATGGCTTATTTCACCTTCATGGAGAGCTCTTTTGACGGCATGATGTCTGTTCACAGCAAAATCTTTTATTTCATTGTTTTTGTTCATTAACAACTTTGTCTCTAACATTGAAAACTGTCAGTGTCACAACAGTAAAGCCTATAACACAATAACTTCAGCAAGTTAGAATGAATAAATGACTCATATAAATGTGCTGCGTCTCATTATGAGTGATAATCAGCACCACCTTCACCATTTACATGTTTCATATTCGTGTGTTTGTCTAAAAGGAGGATTTTACGCTACAAGCTCATGTCCAGCTATTCTGTGATCAGCTGCTGCTTCTGATTAGTACACTAAAGGGTGGCACAGTGACGTCAGACCTGGTTTCCTGCTGATTCACAGATGTGGGAACAGCTGGCAGAGCTGCTTCATGATGACATCAACGAGTCACAGAAACAGGAACAAAGATGCAACACTTTCAGAACCTCGGGAGAAAATAAGTGTAGAATTTTATTTTCGATAATTCATCGATCAGTGATTTGAAGGAGGAAAAAAAACCCTGTCACGTGACTTTGTGTTTCCCTGCTAACAACATGGCTGCGGAGGATCTGCCGTCTGAGTTTGACGTGGTCATTCTGGGCACAGGTACTCCAACACCTGGTTTTAGGCGGTCTTCTAACCCGGACCGTGTCGTGGCCGGGGCTCGGTCCGAAACATCCCGGGATCCCGGTGTAAACCGGACAAAACAGGGGTATGAGTAGGGATTAGCTTGCAGCTAACGGCCAATGCATTTTCAATAACAGCGGCTAGCCGTTAACCCTCGGCCAGCGGTTAGCCCCTGGATACATAGACTCAGCGCTCATATGAGATATATTTAATAAATGTCTGATCACTCATTGATCACTTTAATAGGCAGGACAGCGGCTGTTGGGCTGACGCTAACGTTAGGTCCTTTAGCTTTTTATCAGGGTTAGCTCGCAGTGCTGCTAACGGAGGCTAGCACTCCTAACAGCCATCTGTTTCTTATGGTTAGGAAGCTAACGGCTAGGCTAAGTGATGCTAACTGTGTTTGTGTGTCAGGATGAATCAGCTGTCTGTGTGATCGAGTTATGGTATCGGAACAGAACCACTGAACCACTTTGAGTCCTAATGATCGATAGTCAATATTTAGGGTTTACTTTCATAATTATCAGTAGTAAAGTGATCACATGTTATCAATAACCTGATCGATACAGGATCAGTGCCTTCTTCTCTCCTTATCTACTGTCCTTCATTTGTCTCCTCGTTTGTTTCCCTCATCTACTTGTTTCCTTTTTCTTTCCAAGTTCCTTGTTTCCTTTCTTCCGTTTTCTGACCTTGTTTCCTTGTCTCCTGCGCTTGTTTCTGTCCTGTCCTTGTTGTTTCTCCTTGTTCCCTCTCCTCCATTCCCTGTTTTCTTTCCTTGTTTCCTCTCTCCTTGTGTCCTCCTCTCATGTAACTTCTTGTCTCTTTTCCCTGTTTTTCTTCCTAATTTTGCCTCCTAGACGTCTTTTTGTCTCCTCTCCTTCTGCTCTGTCCTTATTGTTTCTCCTTGTTCATTTCCTCCTCTGGTATCTCTCCTTGTTTTGTCTCCTAGACTTTTCTTCTTGTTTCCTTTCCTGTTATTATTGATGATAGATTTTGTGTGCAGGTTGTGCTGAGGCCTGGTTTCTCTCTCCTTGTTTCCTTTCCTAGCTTTCCCTCCTTATGTCCCCTCATTCCTGTTGCCTGCTGCTGCTTATTGATTATTGATTGTGTGATCAGGTCTTGCTGAGTCGGTGGTGGCAGCCGCGTGTTCCAGAGTTGGACAGAGAGTTCTTCATGTTGACAGGTCATTACTTATTCATCAAGAACACTTACTGATCAATATTCAATGTTATCAATCACAGAATGTTTTCAAAGGTGAGGTAAAAATCAATAAGTATCTGCTGAGTTATTGATGTATTTGTATATTAATAACTGAGGGTGTTGCTATAGAAACGCCTTCACATTACAGCAATAAAATATTTTATCAGAGATCGATCAATTAATTAGATCAATTGATTGATGTCAGAGTGTCAGAATAAGAGCATAGAGCGATGCTTTTATTGTGGAAGTGACAGCTTCCTGTGTGTCTTTAGGCGGAGCTACTATGCAGCCAATTGGGCGAGCTTCACCTTCAACGCTCTGCTCACCTGGATACAGGAGATTCAAGTAAGCGTTACTGATTGTCAGGTTGTTGATCTGGTGGGCGGGGCCAGATGCCCAACAGGAAGTCACCAGTGACAGTTTCCTGTGTGTTTGTAGGCAGAGTCTCTGTCAGAGGAGGTCCAGGATCGGTCGAGCTTGGTGGAAGAAGGGGAGGAGCTGATCTACCTGTCAGGCTCAGACTCCGCCTCCATCAGAAACTTGCAGGTGTTCTGCTACGTCAGGTAAACTCCTGCATACCTGTAAGGCCACATCAGTCAGAGATCAGTTTATTGATTAAGGTATCGATACGTCTCAGTGAGGAAGCAGAGGAGGAGGAGGAGCCTCCAAACACCACAGAAGAAGAAGAAGAGGCGGGAGCAGCAAGTGAAGACGCTGCTAAAGAGCCATCAGAGACCGAATCAGCAGGTCTGTCTGATATTGATCCCGTATCGACTCTCTGAGCTTTGATTAGCAGGTTTTAAACCAATCAGCTCTTTCAGGTTCAAAAGAAGAAGAAACAGGTGAGGCCGCTGAGGGAGACAAGCAGGTGAGGAAGAGCAGCCCTCCCCTGACATTCACATCAATTCCTGATTGGCCAGTTCCGAACAATAATAACTGCATACTTCCTCCAATCACAGGCTGCTCAGGAACAGGGGGAGGAGCCAGAAGTGGATCAGCCACAGCCCTCTGCTCCTCCCAGCCAATCAGAGCCAACCAGGAAGAAAATCAGCTACACCCAGCTGGTAAAGGAAGGACGCCGGTTCAACATCGACCTGGTTTCTAAGGTAACGTGACATCAGCACAGCAAAGGACAGTCCTCTCGACCAATCGTGTCCCTCGGTGTATCCCACTGCTTTCTGATTGGTTGTTTGACCCAAGCTCAGTGTGCTTCATCTTCATCTCCCTCCAGCTCATGTACTCTCGCGGCTCATTGGTCGACCTGCTCATCAAATCAAACGTCAGTCGCTATGCAGAGTTCAAGAATGTGACCAGGATACTGACCTATCGCCACGGCAGCGTGGAGCAGGTACGATCTGCTTCTGTCTTCGTGTGTCGGTCATGTCTGCATGAGAACGACAGAAACAACAGTCGCACTCAGACGAGTGAAATCAACACAACAAACACAGGTGTCATCACATCAGCACCTGCTCTGAAAGGTCTAAACTCTTCACAAGCTGCTGCAAACATGCAGCTCAGACTGAGAGGGATCATGTTTGAAGGACAGACAGCAGACCGACAGCTCTCCTCAGACAGGTGTGATGAACCAGGGCTGTTTGATCCCACAGGTAGAAATCAGAGTCACAGCCTCGTACTGGAAGCATTTTACTCTGTTGTGTGAAGTACTTTCTCTATGTTTGTGTAGAAAACAAAGTAAATGTTGAGGTGAAGTAGGTCTTAAATGGTTTTGGCATCGACCTGTGAGACTGGCAGCTGTGTCGCCTCCACGTGTGAATCAGTGATGGTGTGGTGCCAGTGACCGGGCTTCTCTTTGCTGAGCTCAGAGGTCTGTCGTCTTTCAGAGACGGGTTTGTTCAGAGGTCAGTGAGGGTGGTCTCGGCCTAGGCAGCTAAGTTTAGTTGACCTGCGCAGGCTGTTGTATAAGAGTCAAACCGTTAAACTGCACACTGATGACAGCAGCTAACCTAGCAGCTTCTGTCAGGACTGAATTAGATAAATAATAAACACCTGTCTGCGTTTACCTGTCTGTGCTCACCTGTCTGTGCTCACCTGTCTGTGCTCACCTGTCTGTGCTTACCTGTCTGTGTTTACCTGTCTGTGCTCACCTGTCTGTGTTTACCTGTCTGCGCTCACCTGTCTGTGTTTACCTGTCTGCGCTCACCTGTCTGTGTTTACCTGTCTGTGTTTACCTGTCTGTGCTCACCTGTCTGCGTTTACCTGTCTGTGTTTACCTGTTGGTACTCACCTGTCTGCGTTTACCTGTCTGCGCTTACCTGTCTGTGCTCACCTGTCTGCGTTTACCTGTCTATGTTTACCTGTCTGTGCTCACCTGTCTGTGTTTACCTGTCTGCGCTCACCTGTCTGCGTTTACCTGTCTGTGCTCACCTGTCTGTGCTCACCTGTCTGTGCTTACCTGTCTGCGCTCACCTGTCTGTGCTCACCTGTCTGTGTTTACATGTCTGCGCTCACCTGTCTGTGTTTACCTGTCTGCGCTCACCTGTCTGTGTTTACCTGTCTGCGTTTACCTTTCTGCGCTCACCTGTCTGCGCTCACCTGTCTGTGTTTACCTGTCTGCGTTTACCTGTCTGCGTTTACCTTTCTGTGCTCACCTGTCTGTGCTTACCTGTCTGTGTTTACCTGTCTGCGTTTACCTGTCTGCGTTTACCTGTCTGTGCTTACCTGTCTGCGTTTACCTGTCTGTGCTCACCTGTCTGCGCTCACCTGTCTGTGTTTACCTGTTGGTACTCACCTGTCTGCGTTTACCTGTCTGTGTTTACCTGTCTGTGCTCACCTGTCTGTGTTTACCTGTCTGCGTTTACCTGTCTGCGTTTACCTTTCTGTGCTCACCTGTCTGTGCTTACCTGTCTGTGTTTACCTGTCTGCGTTTACCTGTCTGCGTTTACCTGTCTGTGCTTACCTGTCTGCGTTTACCTGTCTGTGCTCACCTGTCTGCGCTCACCTGTCTGTGTTTACCTGTTGGTACTCACCTGTCTGCGTTTACCTGTCTGTGTTTACCTGTCTGTACTCACCTGTCTGCGTTTACCTGTCTGCGCTTACCTGTCTGTGCTCACCTGTCTGCGTTTACCTGTCTGTGTTTACCTGTCTGTGCTCACCTGTCTGTGTTTACCTGTCTGCGCTCACCTGTCTGCGTTTACCTGTCTGTGCTCACCTGTCTGTGCTCACCTGTCTGTGCTCACCTGTCTGCGCTCACCTGTCTGCGCTCACCTGTCTGTGCTCACCTGTCTGTGTTTACATGTCTGTGCTCACCTGTCTGTGTTTACCTGTCTGCGCTCACCTGTCTGTGTTTACCTGTCTGCGTTTACCTTTCTGCGCTCACCTGTCTGCACTCACCTGTCTGTGTTTACCTGTCTGCGTTTACCTTTCTGTGCTCACCTGTCTGTGCTTACCTGTCTGCGTTTACCTGTCTGCGCTTACCTGTCTGTGCTTACCTGTCTGCGTTTACCTGTCTGTGCTTACCTGTCTGCGTTTACCTGTCTGCGCTCACCTGTCTGTGTTTACCTGTCTGTGTTTACCTGTTGGTACTCACCTGTCTGCGTTTACCTGTCTGTGTTTACCTGTCTGTGTTTACCTGTTGGTACTCACCTGTCTGCGTTTACCTGTCTGTACTCACCTGTCTGCGCTCACCTGTCTGCGCTCACCTGTCTGCGTTCACCTGTCTGTGCTCACCTGTCTGCGCTCACCTGTCTGCGCTCTCCTGTCTGTGTTTACGTGTTTGTACTCACCTGCCTGTGTTCACCTGTCTGCGCTCACCTGTCTGTGCTCATCTGTCTGTGTTTACCTGTCTGTTTTTCAGGGCTGCCACAAACGATTATGTTGATAGTCGACTAGTCACCGATTATTTTTGCGATTAGTCGACTAATCAGATCATCATCCATTGGACGTAAAACGTACAGCTTATTGCACCAGCAGCATCTGCTCTTATATAACTATCATTAGCTTACAGCTTTAAGTGTTTAAGGTGCTAGCTAAAAGTAAAGACAAGATGATAGTTTATTAAACTTTAATGAAATTTGCAGATTGTTTCGGTGGAGTTTAATAAACTCAGCCGTCTGCTCCTTGCTATCTAAAATATATCAGGACACCGGAGTAAATTCTCGAGCATCTCACACTTCTGATAATCAGTTGTCTGTTTGACATTTATTCAGCTGTGTAAAAACTATAACTTTAATCTCAGCCAAACCGATTTACTCAGGAACAAATAAAATACTGAAAAAAGCCAAACAATAACATTTTTAAGTTATCTAAGTGACTTATGTATGTTTAACCTGAGTAGCCAAAGACGGCGGTGGGTTTGAAAACGATTTGCCGGCAGTCCGGTGTTCTCAGCGGCTCTAGTGTGCCTTGAACCCCGGCTCGCTATCGAGCTGGTGGGTAACAGACGTCTCCGAAAACGTCGGAGCACTTTTGAAAATATGTGGTGTCTTGATAAACTGAGCAGATATTTGAGGTTTACACAGCTACATTCTCGCCTGAAAAGATATTAAAAGTTTATTTTGTGACCCAGAAACAACAATGAGAGTATTACTAAAACTAAGTAGCTGCCGCCATTGTTGGAAACTGAGCAGGGTCGCGCTATGAATTCTGGGATAGGTTGGGCCACGAAGGATACACCCGACCCATCCTTCAAATTTGTCGGACGCATTTGTCGGAGTCTTCGAATTTGGACAGCCTTTGTCTTGTCGCTGTAACGTAATCGGCCTACAAATGCGGGCACAGGAGGATGCGGTTCCTGAATTTGGACACAGCTACGATACCGGACACTGCTTCTTCTTCTTCGGGGTTTAACGGCAGCTGGCATCCTTGTACATGCAGTGCTGCCATCTTCTGTTTCAGTACGTTATTACACTCTTAAATCCTACTACTTATTCCTGCGTATTTTGGGATCTTACAAAGCTTCAAACAACGCGTCGACTATTAAATTAGTCGTCGGCGATTTTGATATTCGACATAATTGTGGCAGCCCTACTGCGTTTACCTGTCTGAGCTCACCTGTCTGCGCTCGCCTGTCCGTCAGGTGCCCTGCAGCAGAGCAGACGTGTTTGCGAGCCGTCAGCTGTCTGTGGTTGAAAAGAGGAAGTTGATGCGTTTCCTGACTTCCTGTGTGGAGGAGATGGAGGAGCACCAAGGTGAGATGCCTCACCTGTCCACCTGCTGACATCATAAGGTCACTCTTACTAACATCAGAGGATTGTGGGTAATGATGCACTTCCTCCCCATCCTCCAGCTTACAACGGTCGGCCATATTTGGAGTTCCTTCGCGAGCAGCACCTGGGCGACAACCTGCAGCACTTCCTGCTTCACTCCATTGCCATGGTGACAGAAGACACACTCACCGAGGTGGGGCTCGCCTCCACGCGCCACTTCCTGCGCTGCCTGGGTCGCTATGGCAACACTCCCTTTCTGTTTCCCGTGTACGGACTTGGAGAGATTCCCCAGTGTTTCTGCAGGTAAGAACCAGTATTACAGTACTACTGTGAGTGAGTACTACTGTGCTCAGCTAGCAGGCTACTATGCACCCTGAGCCCTTGGGGAGTCGCCCAGAGCTCACCTGTTGCGAGAACTGTTTGAGTTCTGATGTATTGAGTGTGACGTGGACGTGATGAAGCCACCAGAGTGACAAACGTGGTGAGTAACAGGTTACAGGTAACCAGGAGCGTCGGTCAGGTGTCCGGGGAGGATCCGTCCTGAGTCTCAGCTCTGTTCTTTATTCTTCTGCAGGAGCAGCTCTGCATGATTCACGGATCATAATAATCTTTCTTTGTCTGATGCTGGGCCTCTGTGCAGCTCCTCAGGTGTGAAACCAGCTGCTTAAGCCCACTTCATTCTGATTGGACAGCTTCTGGAAGCCTGCAGAGGGGCAGCAGCCAGTGCTTTTACTTGTGTGATTATTTTAGTTTCATTAGCTAAGAAACATCAGCTAAGAAACATCAGCTAAGAAACATCTCCAAACTGCGAACTTTGCTGTCTAAATCTGAGTTAGAAATGGTTATTCATGCTTTTATTTCTTCTCGCTTAGATTATTGTAACAGTCTCTTTCTTTGTTTGAGCAAAAGGAATCTTGACCGTCTCCAGTTAGTCCAGAATGCTGCTGCAAGGCTTTTAACCAAGACACGAAAAAGAGAGCACATTACACCAGTGTTATGTTCATTACACTGGCTTCCAGTACATTTTAGAATTCATTTTAAAATCTTGGTACTGACTTTTAAAGCTTTGAATTGTGATGCCCCTGCCTACATTTCTGATCTTTTAGAATCCCACACTCCCTCTCACAGCCTGAGATCATCTAATCAAAGGCTGTTGGTAGTCCCACGAACTCGTTTTAAGACTAGAGGTGATAGATCTTTTAGAGCGGTGGCCCCCAGGTTATGGAATGCTCTCCCTCCATCTTTACGTTGTCTTGATTGTATTTATTCTTTTAAAAAGCAGCTTAAGACTCATTTATTTAGATTGGCTTTTAATTAGATTTGTGCTGTATGTTTGATTATTAATGTATTTTATGTATTTCTGTTTTATATTACTGTGAAGCGCTTTGTGGTTTTTATCCTGTGAAAAGTGCTATATAAATAAATTGATTTGATTAGCAGCTTTTTTCAGATGGAAACAGATGCTGAGCGGGCTCAGAGCAAAGGTCAAAGGTCATGTGACAGATGCTGTTATCACACCTACACACACACACAGATTCCTGATTAAAGGAAAACAGAGCACTGTGTGTGTGATTTGGCTCGGCATCAAATTAATGAGAACACACACACACGCTGTAATTAACACATGATGACACATTGATGTTACGTGTGTGTGTTAGCTATGCGTGAGAAGGTCGACACAGTCTCTCTCACACACACACACTTACAGCTGAGTGGAGTGTGTGTGTGTGTTTAATGAGAGCCCTTTGCTCTGATTTATGGAGCAGCTGTAATTTCATTATGTTATTAATCTATGGCGGTGTTGGAGGGGGAGGGGCCAGTAATACAGACAGACAATTGGCTGAGACACCAAGGTAACCATACCCTCAGACATCCTGCTCCTTAATCCTTAATTAGCCTTAATAAAACTTTTATTTTGAAAGTCTCGCTGGAGGTCAGGAAGTGCGTGTGGTGTCCACATACTTGTGCACAGACAGATCACATGTTCTCCTGCGTGCTGATTGGCTGCTTTGTTGTTGTGTGTTTCAGGATGAGTGCTGTGTTTGGAGGGATCTACTGCCTGAGACACTCGGTCAGCTGCCTGATCGTGGACAAGGACTCCAACAGGTACACCTGCCGTACCTGCAGTACTGTAGTACTGTCAGTGCTCTGTATAATTCTGTAGTACTGGTACAGCCAGCACATACTCGGCTCGACATGGTTTTTAGGGTTTTGCCTAAGATAGTTGGTAGTACTGGGTACTTTATTAGTACCTACTCAGCCGGGGATCCGAGTGAGGTGAGTCAAGCTGACAGTGTGATGTCATCAGACTGTCAGTGATGTCACTGAGTCACAAGAGCAACTCCATCACTAGAATCAAACCTCTGAGTAGAGCGCAGTAGAGTAGAACAGAGTAGAGTAGACTGTGACTGACAGGTGAGAGGTCTCAGACTCAGCTTCCTGTCGGGCTGGCGTTTGGCCTTCACTTCCTCCCGTCTGTTCTCTGCTCTGTTTAAAGTCTCGCTCATCGTTAACCTGCGCCGCGTCGTGCTGGTCATACAAACAGCACTTCCTGTGGCATTTCAAATTAAATGTTTGTGATTGGATGTTTCAGGAGAAACTTTTCATTTGTTTCTTATACTTCACAGTTTTTCAAATCTAAAGTTGACAGAAAGAAAAACCAGAGTTATAAAATCAAACATGGAGGTGAGGAAATATGTGTTTACATCAAAGTTTCAGTTCTTTATGAAAACATTTATCAAACACACACATCCCTGTCCTCTGACTGTCTCCATGGTAACGCATGTACACACACACACACACACGTGAATCATGCTAACTTGCAGGGTGTGTTTGTTTGGTTTGGCCACGCCCCCGAACGTTTCTGGAGCATTTAATTGGCCGCTGCTGTGAATCACTTCCTGCTTAGTTATTATCATTTGTGTTTAACCTTTAACCTGATTAAAGGCTGAACAAACAGCACTGATCACACAGGCTGCCACGGCAACCACTCTGTGTGTGTGTGTGTGTGTGTGTGTGTGTGTGTGTGTGTGTGTGTGTGTGAGAGAGAGTGAGAGGAACCTTCCTGTGCTGAGCTGTTATTGGATGATAATTTATGATCAGTAAAATATTCAATTTATGGAGAGGAAATGAACATCATAATTTAACCTCTGAGGCTCTTCATCAGCCCGCGGCCGCCTCCCCCTCCTCCCCCTCCTCTCTGATAGATGACTCCTCTCTGCACGCCTCCCTCCCTCTCTCTCTCATTGTCAGTGTCTCTCTATCATTGTTTGCAGCCTCGTCAGTTTTCTGATTAAATGATTGATTGACAGGTAGGTTTGTATATGGAAGGTCACACATGCACAGACACACACACGCACACACACATGCACAGACACACACACATGCACAGACACGGCCTGTTAGCCTGTTAGCATCCCTCCGTGTGACTTCCCTCCTGGTAAATTAAAGTTGTAAATCACAGGCTGCAGTAATCAGATTACTCTGGGTCAGCTCTTGGTTTCCTGTGTTTGTTCAGATTAAATCCGTCTCGTCTGTACTGAACCACAGACGACTGTATGAAGCTAAAATCAGACAGATTGTCGGTGGACTGTTTGTTCTGATGTTTGCATCATTTCCTGCAGTGATGACAGAGCTCATTTTTACTCTGCACTGGTTCAAATGTAACCAGACAGTCGCTCAACTGTGTTTAGCTGAAAATCTTAAATGAGACAGATTCTTAATGGAGTTCTGAACTGTGTAGCTGGTGTTTCATGGTTTCCTCCTGGGAGCTTCAGTTTGATCAGTTTGTTGATGAGAAAACGTCAGAGACGTTTCAGTTACACCTGAAAACAGATCATTGTGACTGATGATCCCGTCTGGTTGTTGTTCGTTACTGAGACTGTAGAGTAAAAATGCTAACGCAGCTAAAAGCCGCTCTGACTGTGTGTGTGCGTGTGC